>NW_027040465.1:221572-391423 GCF_034236695.1 Oncorhynchus nerka
ACCACCGCCCCTGCAGCAGCTGGTACAACCACCCCTGCAGTAGCTGGTACCACCACCACCCCTGCAGCAGCTGGTACAACCACCCCTGCAGTAGCTGGTACCACCACCACCCCTGCAGCAGCTCAAACCACCACCACTGCCCCTGCAGCAGCTGTCACCACCACCACCCCTGCAGCAGCTGTCACCACCACCACCCCTGCAGCAGCTGTCACCACCACCACCCCTGCAGCAGCTGTCACTACCACCCCTGCATCAGCTGTCACCACCACCACCCCTGCAGCAGCTCTTACCACCACCCCTGCAGTAGCTGTCACTACCACCACCCCTGCAGCAGCTGGTACAACCACCCCTGCAGTAGCTGGTACCACCACCACCCCTGCAGCAGCTCAAACCACCACCACTGCCCCTGCAGCAGCTGTCACCACCACCACCCCTGCAGCAGCTGTCACCACCACCACCCCTGCAGCAGCTGTCACCACCACCACCCCTGCAGCAGCTGTCACTACCACCCCTGCATCAGCTGTCACCACCACCACCCCTGCAGCAGCTCTTACCACCACCCCTGCAGTAGCTGTCACTACCACCCCTGCAGTAGCTGTCACCACCACCACCCCTGCAGCAGCTCTTACCACCACCCCTGCAGTAGCTGTCACTACCACCCCTGCAGCAGCTGTCACCACCACCCCTGCAGTAGCTGTGACCACCACTCCTGCAGTAGCTGTCACCACCACCCCTGCAGCAGCTGGTACAACCACCACCCCTGCAGTAGCTGTGACCACCACCCCTGCAGTAGCTGTCACTACCACACCTGCAGTAGCTGTGACCACCACCCCTGCAGTAGCTGTCACTACCACACCTGCAGTAGCTGTCACTACCACCCCTGCAGTAGCTGTCACCACCACCCCTGCAGTAGCTGTCACTACCACCCCTGCAGTAGCTGTCACCACCACTCCTGCAGCAGCTCAAACCACCACCCCTGCAGTAGCTGTCACTACCACACCTGCGGTAGCTGTGACCACCACCCCTGCAGTAGCTGTCACCACCACCCCTGCAGTAGCTGTCACCACCACCCCTGCAGCAGCTGTCACCACCACCCCTGCAGTAGCTGTCACCACCACCCCTGCAGTAGCTGTCACTACCACCCCTGCAGTAGCTGTCACTACCACCCCTGCAGTAGCTGTCACCACCACCCCTGCAGCAGCTCAAACCACCACCACCCCTGCAGCAGCTGTCACTACCACCCCTGCAGTAGCTGTCACTACCACCCCTGCAGCAGCTGTCACTACCACCCCTGCAGCAGCTGTCACCACCACCCCTGCAGCAGCTCAAACCACCACCACCCCTGCAGCAGCTGTCACTACCACCCCTGCAGCAGCTGTCACCACCACCCCTGCAGTAGCTGTCACTACCACCCCTGCAGCAGCTGTCACCACCACCACCCCTGCAGTAGCTGTCACCACCACCCCTGCAGCAGCTGTCACCACCACCCCTGCAGCAGCTGTCACCACCACCCCTGCAGTAGCTGTCACTACCACCCCTGCAGTAGCTGTCACCACCACCCCTGCAGTAGCTGTCACCACCACCCCTGCAGCAGCTCAAACCACCACCACCCCTGCAGTAGCTGTCACCACCGCCCCTGCAGTAGCTGTCACTACCACCCCTGCAGCAGCTGTCACCACCACCCCTGCAGCAGGTCAAACCACCACCACCCCTGCAGTAGCTGTCACTACCACCCCTGCAGCAGCTGTCACCACCACCCCTGCAGCAGCTGTCCACCACCACCCCTGCAGTAGCTGTCACTACCACCCCTGCAGCAGCTGTCCACCACCACCCCTGCAGCAGCTGTCACCAACCACCACCCACCTGCAGCAGCTGTCACCACCACCCCTGCAGCAGCTGTCACCACCCCTGCACTGTCACCCTGCAGTAGCTGTCACCACCACCCCTGCAGCAGCTGTCACCACCACCCCTGCAGTAGCTGTCACCACCACCCCTGCAGTGCTGCACCACCACCTCCTGCAGCAGCTGTCACCACCACCCCTGCAGCAGCTGTCACCACCACCACTGTCCCTGCAGCAGCTGTCACCACCACCCCTGCAGTAGCTGTCCTGCAGCAGCTGTCACCACCACCAGCAGCTGGTACCCCACCCCTGCAGTAGCTGTCACTACCACCCCTGCAGCTGTCTCAAACCACCACCACCCCTGCAGCAGCTGTCACCACCACCCCTGCAGCAGCTGTCACCACCACCCCCTGCAGCAGCTGTCACCACCACCCCCTGCAGCAGCTCAAACCACCACCACCCCTGCAGTAGCTGTCACCACCACCCCCTGCAGCTGTCACTGCAGCAGCTGTCACCACCACCCCTGCAGCCTCAACCACCACCACCACCCCCCTGCAGCAGCTGTCACCACCACCCCTGCAGTAGCTGTCACCACCACCCCTGCAGCAGCTGTCACCACCACCCCTGCAGCAGCTGTCACCACCACCCCTGCAGCAGCTGTCACCACCACCCCTGCAGTAGCTGTCACCACCACCCCTGCAGCAGCTGTCACTACCACCCCTGCAGTGGCTGTCACCACCACACCTGCACTGTCACCCCTGCAGCAGCTGTCACCACCACCCCTGCAGTAGCTGTCACCACCACCCCTGCAGCAGCTGTCACCACCACCCCTGCCTGTCCACCACCACCCCTGCAGTAGCTGTCACCACCACCACCCCTGCAGTAGCTGTCACCACCACCCCTGCAGCAGCTGTCACCACCACCCCTGCAGTAGCTGTCACCACCACCCCCTGCAGCAGCTGTCACCACCACCCCTGCAGTAGCTGTCACCACCACCCCTGCAGCAGCTGTCAGTAGCTGTCACCACCACCCCTGCAGTAGCTGTCACTACCACCACCCCTGCAGTAGCTGTCACCACCACCACCACCCCTGCAGCAGCTGTCACCACCACCCCTGCAGTAGCTGTCACTACCACCCCTGCAGTGCTGTCACCACCACCCCTGCCTGTCCTGCAGCAGCTCAGCTGTCACCACCACCACCACCACCCCTGCAGTAGCTGTCACCACCACCCCTGCAGCAGCTGTCACCACCACCCCTGCAGCTGTCAGCAGCTGTCACCACCACCCCCCCTGCAGCAGCTGTCACCACCACCCCTGCAGTAGCTGTCACCACCACCCCTGCAGCAGCTGTCACCACCACCCCTGCAGTAGCTGTCACTACCACCCCTGCAGCAGCTGTCAACCACCCTGCAGCAGCTGTCACCACCCCCTGCAGCAGCTGTCACCACCACCCCTGCAGCAGCTGTCACCACCACCCCTGCAGCAGCTGTCACCACCACCCCTGCAGCAGCTAGCTGTCACCCACCCCTGCAGCAGCTGCAGTAGCTGTCACCACCACCCCTGCAGCAGCTGTCACCACCACCACCCCTGCAGCAGCTGTCACCACCACCACAGCTGTCACCACCACCCCCTGCAGCAGCTGTCACCACCACCCCTGCAGCAGCTGTCACCACCACCCCTGCAGCCTGTCACCTGCAGCAGCTGTCACCACCACCACCACCTGCAGTAGCTGTCACCACCACCCCTGCAGTAGCTGTCACCACCACCCTGTCCTGCACCCCTGCAGTAGCTGTCACCACCACCCCTGCAGTAGCTGTCACTACCACCCCTGCAGTAGCTGTCACCACCACCCCTGCAGTAGCTGTCACCACCACCCCTGCAGCAGCTGTCACCACCACCCCTGCAGTAGCTGTCACTACCACCCTGCAGCAGCTGTCCCACCCCTGCAGTAGCTGTCACCACCACCCCCTGCAGCAGCTGTCACCACCACCCCTGCAGCAGCTGTCACTACCACCCCTGCAGCAGCTGTCACTACCACCCCTGCAGCAGCTGTCACTACCACCCCTGCAGCAGCTGTCACTACCACCCCTGCAGCAGCTGTCACTACCACCCCTGCAGCAGCTGTGACCACCACCGCCCCTGCAGCAGCTCAAACCACCACCACCCCTGCAGCAGCTGTCACTACCACCCCTGCAGTAGCTGTCACCACCGCCCCTGCAGCAGCTCAAACCACCACCACCCCTGCAGCAGCTGTCACTACCACCCCTGCAGTAGCTGTCACTACCACCCCTGCAGCAGCTGTCACTACCACCCCTGCAGCAGCTGTGACCACCACCACCCCTGCAGCAGCTGTCACCACCACCCCTGCAGCAGCTGTCACTACCACCCTGCAGCAGCCCTGCAGCAGCTGTCACCCACCCCCTGCAGCAGCTGTCACCCACCCCTGCAGTAGCTGTCACTACCACCCCTGCAGCAGCTGTCACCACCACCCCTGCAGTAGCTGTCACCACCACTCCTGCAGCAGCTCAAACCACCACCACCCCTGCAGTAGCTGTCACCACCACCCCTGCAGTAGCTGTCACCACCACCCCTGCAGTAGCTGTCACCACCACCCCTGCAGTAGCTGTCACTACCACCCCTGCAGTAGCTGTCACCACCACCCCTGCAGTAGCTGTCACCACCACCCCTGCAGTAGCTGTCACTGCAGCAGCTGTCACCACCACCCCTGCAGTAGCTGTCACTACCAGCTGCAGCAGCTGTCACCACCACCCCTGCAGTAGCTGTCACCACCACCCCTGCAGTAGCTGTCAGCAGCAGCTGTCACCACCACCCCTGCAGTAGCTGTCACTACCACCCCTGCAGCAGCTGTCACTACCACCCCTGCAGCAGCTGTCACTACCACCCCTGCAGCAGCTGTCACCACTACCACCCCTGCAGCAGCTCAAACCACCACCACCCCTGCAGCAGCTGTCACTACCACCACCTGCAGCAGCTGTCACCACCACCGCCCTGCAGCAGCTGTCACCACCACCAGCAGCTGTCACCCCTGCAGCAGCTGTCACCACCACCCCCTGCAGCAGCTGTCACCACCACCCCTGCAGCAGCTGTCACCACCACCCCTGCAGTAGCTGTCACCACCACCCCTGCAGTAGCTGTCACTACCACCCCTGCAGTAGCTGTCACCACCACCCCTGCAGTAGCTGTCACTACCACCCCCTGCAGTAGCTGTCACCACCACCCCCTGCAGCAGCTGGTCACCCACCTCCTGCAGCCTGGTCCCACCACCGCCTGCAGCAGCTGTCACCACCACCCCTGCAGTAGCTGTCACCACCACCCCTGCAGCAGCTGGCTGTCACCACCACCGCCTGCAGCAGCTGTCACTACCACCCCTGCAGCAGCTGTCACCACACCCCTGCAGCAGCTGTCACTACCACCCCTGCAGCAGCTGTCACCACCACCCCTGCAGCAGCTGTCACTACCACCCCTGCAGTAGCTGTCACTACCACCCCTGCAGCAGCTGTCACCACCACCCCTGCAGCAGCTGTCACTACCACCCCTGCAGCAGCTCCACCACCACCCCCTGCAGCAGCTGTCACCACCACCTGCAGCAGCTGTCACCACCACCCCTGCAGCAGCTGTCACCACCACCCCTGCAGCAGCTGTCACCACCACCCCTGCAGCAGCTGTCACCACCACCGCTCAGCAGCTGTCACCACCACCCCTGCAGCAGCTGTCACTACCACCCCTGCAGCAGCTGTCACTACCACCCCTGCAGCAGCTGTCACTACCACTCCTGCAGCAGCTGTCACTACCACCCCTGCAGCAGCTGTCACCACCACCCCTGCAGCAGCTGTCACTACCACCCCTGCAGCAGCTGTCACCACCACCCCTGCAGCAGCTGTCACCACCACTGCAGCAGCTCACCACCACCACCCTGCAGCAGCTGTCACTACCCGCCCCTGCAGCAGCTGTCACCACCACACCTGCAGCAGCTGCAGCAGCTGCAGCACCACCACCGCCCCTGCAGCAGCTGTCACCACCACCCCTGCAGCAGCTGTCACTACTACACACCCCTGCAGCAGCTGTCACCACCACCCCTGCTGTCACCACCACCCCTGCAGTAGCTGTCACCACCACCCCTGCAGTAGCTGTCACCACCACCCCTGCAGTAGCTGTCACTGTCACCACCACCCCTGCAGTAGCTGTCACCACCACCCCTGCAGTAGCTGTCACTACCACCCCTGCAGTAGCTGTCACCACCACCCCTGCAGTAGCTGTCACCACCACCCCTGCAGTAGCTGTCACTACCACCCCTGCAGCAGCTGGTACCACCACCTCCCCTGCAGCAGCTGTCACTACCGCCCCTGCAGCAGCTGGTACCACCACCCCTGCAGCCCACTGCAGTACCACCACCCCTGCAGTCAGCTGGTACCACCCCCCTGCAGCAGCTGTCACCACACCGCCCCCCTGGTACCACCTGCAGCAGCTGTCACTACCACCCCTGCAGCAGCTCAAACCACCACCACCCCTGCAGTAGCTGTCACTACCACCCCTGCAGCAGCTCAAACCACCACCACCCCTGCAGTAGCTGTCACCACCACCCCTGCAGCAGCTGTCACCACCACCCCTGCAGCAGCTCAAACCACCACCACCCCTGCAGCAGCTGTCACCACCACCCCTGCAGTAGCTGTCACTGCAGTAGCTGTCACCACCACCCCCTGCAGTAGCTGTCACCACCACCCCTGCAGCAGCTGTCACTACCACCCCTGCAGCAGCTGTCACTGCAGCAGTAGCTGTGCAGCCACCACCCCGCCCCTGCAGTAGCTGTCACTACCACCCCTGCAGCAGCTGTCACCACCACCCCTGCAGTAGCTGTCACTACCACCCCTGCAGTAGCTGTCACCACCACCCCTGCAGTAGCTGTCACCACCACCCCTGCAGTAGCTGTCACCACCACCCCTGCAGTAGCTGTCACCACCACCCCTGCAGCAGCTGTCACCACCACCCCTGCAGCAGCTGTCACCACCACCCCTGCAGTAGCTGTCACCACCACCCCTGCAGTAGCTGTCACTACCACCCCTGCAGCAGCTGTCACCACCACCCCTGCAGTAGCTGTGACCACCACTCCTGCAGCAGCTGTCACCACCACCGCCCCTGCAGCAGCTCAAACCACCACCACCCCTGCAGCAGCTGTCACCACCACCCCTGCAGCAGCTGGTTCCACCACCACCCCTGCAGCAGCTGGTTCCACCACCACCCCTGCAGCAGCTCAAACCACCACCACCCCTGCAGCAGCTGTCACCACCACCGCCCCTGCAGCAGCTGTCACCACCACCACCCCTGCAGCAGCTGTCACCACCACCGCCCCTGCAGCAGCTGTCACCACCACCACTCCTGCAGCAGCTGTCACCACCACCGCCCCTGCAGCAGCTGTCACCACCACCGCCCCTGCAGCAGCTGTCACCACCACCCCTGCAGCAGCTGTCACCACCACCGCCCCTGCAGCAGCTGTCACCACCACCCCTGCAGCAGCTGTCACCACCACCGCCCCTGCAGCAGCTGGTCACCACCACCACCCTGCAGCAGCTGTCACCACCACCGCCCCTGCAGCAGCTGTCACTACCACCGCCCTGCAGCAGCTGGTCACCACCACCACTCATGGAGCAGCTGTCACCACCACCGCCCCTGCAGCAGCTGTCACCACTCCTGCAGCAGCTGGTACCACCACCACTCCTGCAGCAGCTGGTACCACCACCACTCCTGCAGCAGCTGGTACCACCACCACTCTTGCAGCAGCTGTCACCACCACCACCACCAGTAGCAGCTGTCACCACCACCACCCCTGCAGCAGCTGGTACCACCACCACCACTGTCCTGCAGCAGCTGGTACCACCACCCTTGCAGCAGCTGTCACCACCACCACTCCAGTAGCAGCTGTCACCACTACCACTCCTGCAGCAGCTGGTACCACCACCACTCTTGCAGCAGCTTTCACCACCACCCAGCAGCAGCTGTCACCACCACCACTCTTGCAGCAGCTGTCACCACCACCACCCCTGCAGCAGCTGTCACCACCACCTGTCACCCCTGCAGCAGCTGTCACCACCACCACTCCTGCAGCAGCTGTCACCACCACCACTCCTGCAGCAGCTGTCACCACCACCCCTGCAGCAGCTGTCACCACCACCACTCCTGCAGCAGCTGTCACCACCACCACCCTGCAGCAGCTGTCACCACCACCACCCTGCAGCAGCTGTCACCACCACCACCTGCAGCAGCTCCTGCAGCAGCTGTCACCACCACCACTCCTGCAGCAGCTGTACCACCACCACCACTCTGCAGCAGCTGGTACCACCACCACTCCTGCAGCAGCTGTCACCACCACCACTCCTGCAGCAGCTGTCACCACCACCACCCCTGCAGCAGCTGGTACCACCACCACCTGCAGCAGCTGTCACCACCACCACCCCTGCAGCAGCTGTCACCACCACCACTCCTGCAGCAGCTGGTCACCACCACCACTCCTGCAGCAGCTGTCACCACCACCACTCCTGCAGCAGCTGGTCACCACCACCACTCCAGCAGCAGCTGTCACCACCACCACTCCTTGCAGCTGGTACCACCACCACTCCTGCAGCAGCTGGTACCACCACCACCACCACAGCAGCTGGTACCACCACCACTCCTGCAGCAGCTGGTCACCACCACCACTCCTGTAGCAGCTGTCACCACCACCACTCCTGCAGCAGCTGTCACCACCACCACTCCTGCAGCAGCTGGTCCACCACCACCACCCTGCAGCAGCTGGTACCACCACCACCCCTGCAGCAGCTGTCACCACCACCCTGCAGCAGCTGTCACCACCACCACCCTGCAGCAGCTGTCACCACCACCACTCCAGCAGCAGCTGTCACCACCACCACTCCTGCAGCAGCTGGTACCACCACCACTCTTGCAGCAGCTGTCACCACCACTCCAGTAGCAGCTGTCACCACCACCACTCCTGCAGCAGCTGTCACCACCACCACTCCAGTAGCAGCTGTCACCACCACCACTCTTGCAGCAGCTGTCACCACCACCACTCCAGTAGCAGCTGTCACCACCACCACTCCTGCAGCAGCTGTCACCACCACCACTCCTGCAGCAGCTGGCACCACCACCACTCCTGCAGCAGCTGTCACCACCACCACTCTTGCAGCAGCTGGTACCACCACCACTCCTGCAGCAGCTGTCACCACCACCACTCCTGCAGCAGCTGTCACCACCACCACTCCTGCAGCAGCTGTCACCACCACCACCCCTGCAGCAGCTGGTACCACCACCACTCCTGCAGCAGCTGGTACCACCACCACTCTTGCAGCAGCTGTCACCACCACTCCAGTAGCAGCTGTCACCACCACCACTCTTGCAGCAGCTGGTACCACCACCACTCTTGCAGCAGCTGGTACCACCACCACCACTCCTGCAGCAGCTGGTACCACCACCACTCTGCAGCAGCTGTCACCACCACCACTCTTGCAGCAGCTGGTACCACCACCACTCTTGCAGCAGCTGGTACCACCACCACTCTTGCAGCAGCTGGTACCACCACCACTCTTGCAGCAGCTGGTACCACCACCACTCCAGTAGCAGCTGTCACCACCACCACTCTTGCAGCAGCTGGTACCACCACCACTCCTGCAGCAGCTGGTACCACCACCACTCCTGCAGCAGCTGGTACCACCACCACTCCTGCAGCAGCTGGTCACCACCACCACTCCTGCAGCAGCTGTCACCACCACCACTCCTGCAGCAGCTGTCACCACCACCACTCCTGCAGCTGTCGCATCAACTGACCCTCCATCTTCTAGTGAAGGAACAATGAGTCTTCAGTTCCGTCTCAACCAGACATTCAACTCAGATCTTTCCAACCCTTCCTCTTCAGAGTTCAAGACTCTGGCTGCCAAAGTGACCTCTGAGGTAAGTATCGGGCGATTCCACGCCAGCGTAGGTAGGAAAATATTTCTGGTAGCTCAGATTTTCACACAGAAACTTCATTGGGATGAAAACTGTTTGACACGGGTTTTGCTTTTGTATGACAAACCATTTTGGGGGGAAAATCGTAGGGCAGCGGTCTAAGGCACTGCATCTCAGTGTTAGAGGCATCACTACAGACCCTGGTTCGATTACAGGCTGTATCACAGTGGTCTAAGGCACTGCATCTCAGTGCTAGAGGCATCACTACAGACCCTGGTTCGATTACAGGCTGTATCACAGTGGTCTAAGGCACTGCATCTCAGTGCTAGAGGCATCACTACAGACCCTGGTTCGATTACAGGCTGTATCACAGTGGTCTAAGGCACTGCAGCTCAGTGCTAGGGCGTCACTACAGGCCTGGTTCAGCAGGCTGTATCACAGTGGTCTAAGGCACTGCATCTCAGTGCTAGAGGCATCACTACAGACCCTGGTTCGATTACAGGCTGTATCACAGTGGTCTAAGGCACTGCGTCTCAGTGCTAGAGGCGTCACTACAGGCCCTGGTTCGATTACAGGCTGTATCACAGTGGTCTAAGGCACTGCGTCTCAGTGCTAGAAGCTGTCACTGGTTCACACAGGCTGTATCACAGTGGTCTAAGGCACTGCATCTCAGTGCTAGAGGCGTCACTACAGACCCTGGTACAAATCCAGGCTGTATGACAACGTCGTCAGGGTTTGGCCGGTGTTGTAAATAATAATAATAATGATAATGATAATAAGAATAAGAATAAATAAATAAATAAATAAATAATATTGATGATGGCTGGAATAACCGTCCTTGTAAAATAATAATAATAATAATAAATTTGTTCTTAGCTGACTTACCTTGTTAAATACAGGTCCAATAAAAAATATAATGTCCCTTTTAATAGACCTGTACATGCCTCCTGTAAAACCCTATCATCAGTTATCCTGTAATAATAATATGCCTCCTGTAAAAAAATATACCCTCCTGTAAAACCCTGTCATCTTATCCTGTACATGCCTCCTGTAAAACCCTATCCAGTTATCCTGCACATGCCTCCTGTAAAACCCTATCATCAGTTATCCTGTACATGCCTCCTGTAAAACCCTATCATCAGTTATCCTGTACATGCCTCCTGTAAAACCCTATCATCAGTTATCCTGTACATGCCTCCTGTAAAACCCTATCATCAGTTATCCTTGTACATGCCTCCTGTAAAACCCTATCATCAGTTATCCACCACCGCCCCTACATGCCTGTACCCTCCTGTAAAACCCTATCATCAGTTATCCTGTACATGCCAAGTCAAAAAGGGTCCTATTGAGAGGTCTATTTACTATGAAAGAATGAAACCAAAGCTTCTATTAATGCCGTCAAGAACCCTGTTTTCATTGAACCGTTGATCATCCTATCTTTCAACGCAGGTGAACAAGGCTTTTGCTAAGACCCCAGGCTTCCGCAGCTGGTCACCATTGTCAACTCATTCAGGTAAGGGTATGAATTCTCATTACTGATTGACTAGGTTTCTGTTCTACCTTATGTTATTTGTACTTCTACATTGATGTTGATTACTGCATTGTTGGGTTTAATAAGGCTTGCAATAAAAGGCATTTCACTGGACTTGTGCACATGACATTAAAACTTGAAAACTTTGACGATGCTGATGATGATGGTAATGATTTCTGAGGGTGGTCCATTTTCTCTCCTTCTCCTGAGTAGAAGTGGATCTGTAGTTACCGACATGACCCTCGTGTTCGACAAGCTGTCTTCAGTTCCCAGCTCAAGCAACGCACAGGCAATTCTCACCAGCAGTTCCACCTCCCTGAACCTTATACCAGGCAGCGTCAGTGATGGTAAGTATTCATCTCCAGGTGCGGACTGGCCATCTGGCATTTTGGGCAAATGGCCAGATGGGCTGGTCCATTTTCAGTCCAGTGGGTCTGTCTAGCGTGTTTTTCTGGGCAAAAATATAATTTTCTGGCTAATAATTTAGGAAAACATTTGCCAATATGTTAAAAATGCAGGGCCGAGGCCTCCCGGGTGGCGCAGTGGTTAAGGGCGCTGTACTGCAGCGCCAGCTGTGCCACCAGAGACTCTGGGTTTGCGCACAGGCTCTGTTGTAACCGGCCGCGACCGGGAGGTCCGTGGGGCGACGCACAATTGGCCTAGCGTCGTCCGGGTTAGGGAGGGGTTGGCCGGTAGGGATATCCTTGTCTCATCGCGCACCAGCGACTCCTGTGGCGGGCCGGGCGCAGTGCAGCTGCCAACCAAGGTTGCACAGTGTTTCCTCCGACACATTGCACTGGCTGTGGATGCGCAGCTGTCCTCCGCCCCCTGCAGCATTGGTTGTGTATCGGAGGACCATGGCTGTCTCTCCACCACCGTGGGAGTTTTACCACCAGCAAGATGTGCTTAAACAATTGGATTGAAAACAGGGTAAAATAAAAATATTTTCAAAATGCCAGGGCCAATTTCTGGTCCCAGTCCGCCCCTGTTTCACTGTCACCGTACACATCTATACGAGCAAAGTCAACATTTGAACAGAAACATGAAAAGACAATCCACTTTTGTAATTTACTGACCAATATCTCTGTTTTCCTACTTTTTCAGGGTCATCAACCACATCAGGAAGTGCTCCCCGACCCACTTCCTTCTCTCTGGCTGCCTTGCCTCTCAGTTTGGCTCTGTTAATGGTACAGCTGCTGGCTAGCTAATAGCCTGGGACATAGCTGCTGTGGCTCTGCTAGCTGGTAGGCTAGCTAATTGCCTGGGGCATAGCTGCTGTGGCTCTGCTAGCTGCTGGCTAACCAATAGCCTGAGGCATAGCTGCTGTGGCATTGGTTTAACCAATCAACAGTTTCCCAGCTCTCATAGATACAGCCTTAAAGCTAGAATCCTTAGTTGCTACACCCATTTTTTTACTTAAAAATTAATTATATGTACCCATTGATTCTAGAAGAATATAACATATGAATACCTCATGAGTTTAGCTCAACTGTCGTACCCCATCAGAACCCACAATATAAGCTTGTTTTACCCCAATGTTTCTAAACAATGCAAACAAACACTGTACAGCTTTAAAACATTATTAAAACTATTATTCTGATATCATGGATGGTCAGTCCTGGCATCCATAGCTCTGTCTATTTTATTTTACGTGGCAAGTCAGTAAAGAACAAATTCTTATTTAAAATGATGGCCTAGGAACAGTGGGTTAACTGCCTTGTAGCGGGGCAGAATGGCAGATTATTGCTCGGGCATTCGATCTTGCCTTTCTTACTAGTCCAACACTCATTAGAGCTGAATCAACCAAATTCCAAAAGACTGGCGACATCCAGTGGAAGCGGTAGGAACTGAAAATAGGTTCCTATGAAATATCCCATGGCAGAGACAATATAGGGAACAGAGAGGGGGGGGTATTCTGAACAGTTAGTCCTCTGGGTTTTGCCTGCTACATATGTTCTGTTATACTCACAGACATGATTCAAACAGTTTTAGAAACTTCAGAGTGTTCTCTATCCAAATATATGAATAATATGCATATCTTATATTCTTGGCATGAGTAGCAGGAAGTTGAAATTGGGCACACTATTTATCCAAAAGTGAAAATTCTGCCCCCTAGCTCTAAGAGGTTTTAAGATCAGTTACACCTCCAACACGTTATTTATTTAACCAGGCTAGTTGAGAACAAGTTGCCAAACAATAGCTGTCGTCTGTCACTGGTAAACAGCTGATTTGATGGAAGCTAGGCCCTTATCTTTCACGTCACTATTATTTAACATTTAACCTCTCACAGACATCAATTCATGATGACTTGCACACAGTTTATCCATCAAATTTTTATACTGAAAATAACTAAAAGAAACAAAAACTTACCAATTGTACAATTTATTTATTTTTAAAATATTTGTATTTGATCATAGTTCCCTCTTTAATTATTAACTGCTGTAACTATATTTACATTTAAATGTTTTGGGCACTGAAATGTCAAAGTGACTGAGGGACTAATGTGGCCCACTTCAATGTTTTAAAACTGTTGTAGAGCCTCGGCTGGTTTGTACTTGTCTTGTTATTATTAAATCTAATATATTATGTAACACTCGTAGAATATAGATTTGTCTTTTTTTTCATTACTGGTTGAATATAATGACATTTTGGGTCGCATGTAATGACATCTCAATATCCTTCTAGGGGTACATCTCAATAATCTAGTTTAATATCCTTCTAGGGGTACATCTCAATAACGTGGTCTAATCTCCTACTAGGGGTACATCTCAATAATCTAGTCTAATATCCTTCTAGGGGTACATCTCAATAATCTAGTCTAATCTCCTTCTAGGGGTGCATCTCAATAACGTGGTCTAATCTCCTTCTAGGGGTACATCTCAATAACGTGGTCTAATCTCCTACTAGGGGTACATCTCAATAATCTAGTCTAATATCCTTCTAGGGGTACATCTCAATAATCTAGTCTAATCTCCTTCTAGGGGTACATCTCAATAACGTGGTCTAATATCCTTCTAGGGGTACATCTCAATAACGTGGTCTAATCTCCTACTAGGGGTACATCTCAATAATCTAGTCTAATATCCTTCTAGGGGTACATCTCAATAATCTGGTCTAATCTCCTTCTAGGGGTACATCTCAATAATCTAGTCTAATCTCCTTCTAGGGGTGCATCTCAATAACGTGGTCTAATCTCCTTCTCGGGGTACATCTCAATAGTGTGGTCTAATCTCCTTCTCTACATCTCAATAGTGTGGTCTAATCTCCTTCTAGGGTACATCTCAATAGTGTGGTCTAATATCCTTCTCGGGGTACATCTCAATAGTGTGGTCTAATCTCCTTCTAGGGGTACATCTCAATAGTGTGGTCTAATATCCTTCTCGGGGTACATCTCAATAACGTGGTCTAATATCTTTATTTTTATTTTATTTCACCTTTATTTAACCAGGTAGGCTAGTTGAGAACAAGTTCTCATTTGCAACTGCGACCTGGCCAAGATAAAGCATAGCAGTGTGAACAGACAACACAGAGTTACACATGGAGTAAACAATTAACAAGTCAATAACACAGTAGAAAAAAAGGGGAGTCTATATACAATGTGTGCAAAAGGCATGAGGTATGCGAATAATTACAATTTTGCAGATTAACACTGGAGTGATAAATGATCAGATGGTCATGTACAGGTAGAGATATTGGTGTGCAAAAGAGCAGAAAAGTAAATCAATAAAACAGTATGGGGATGAGGTAGGTGAAAATGGGTGGGCTATTTACCAATAGACTATGTACAGCTGCAGCGATCGGTTAGCTGCTCAGATAGCTGATGTTTGAAGTTGGTGAGGGAGATAAAAGTCTCCAACTTCAGCGATTTTTGCAATTCGTTCCAGTCACAGGCAGCAGAGTACTGGAACGAAAGGCGGCCGAATGAGGTGTTGGCTTTAGGGATGATCAATGAGATACACCTGCTGGAGCGCGTGCTACGGATGGGTGTTGCCATCGTGACCAGTGAACTGAGATAAGGCGGGCTTTACCTAGCATGGACTTGTAGATGACCTGGAGCCAGTGGGTCTGGCGGCGAATATGTAGCGAGGGCCAGCCGACTAGAGCATACAAGTCGCAGTGGTGGGTGGTATAAGGTGCTTTAGTGACAAAACGGATGGCACTGGCACTGTGATGACCAGACTGCATCCAGTTTGCTGAGTAGAGTGTTGGAAGCCATTTTGTAGATGACATCGCCGAAGTCGAGGATCGGTAGGATAGTCAGTTTTACTAGGGTAAGCTTGGCGGCGTGAGTGAAGGAGGCTTTGTTGCGGAATAGAAAGCCAGTCTTGATTTGATTTTCGATTGGAGATGTTTGATATGAGTCTGGAAGGAGAGTTTGCAGTCTAGCCAGACACCTAGGTACTTATAGATGTCCACATATCCAAGGTCGGAACCATCCAGGGTGGTGATGCTAGTCGGGCATGCGGGTGCAGGCAGCGATCGGTTGAAAAGCATGCATTTGGTTTTACTAGCGTTTAAGATCAGTTGGAGGCCACGGAAGGAGTGTTGTATGGCATTGAAGCTCGTTTGGAGGTTAGATAGCACAGTGTCCAATGACGGGCCGAAAGTATATAGAATGGTGTCGTCTGCGTAGAGGTGGATCAGGGAATCGCCCGCAGCCAGAGCAACATCATTGATATATACAGAGAAAAGAGTCGGCCCGAGAATTGAACCCTGTGGCACCCCCATAGAGACTGCCAGAGGACCGGACAGCATGCCCTACGATTTGACACACTGAACTAGACTACACTAGAGACTAATGAAACTCACCTCTAGACTACACTAGAGACTAATGAGACTCATCCCTAGACTAGACTAGAGACAAATGAGACTCACCCCTAGACTACACTAGAGACTAATGAGACTCACCCCTAGACTACACTAGACTGTTAAGACTCACCCCTAGACTACACTAGAGACTATTGAGACTCACCCCTAGACTACACTAGACTGTTAAGACTCAGCCCTTGATTACACCAGAGACTGTTGAGACTCACCCCTTGACTAAACTATATACTATTGAGACTCAACCCTAGACTACACTAGAGACAATTGTGACTCACCCTAGACTACACAAGATACTGTAGACTCACCCCTAGACTACACTAGACTATCGAGACTCACCACTAGAGACTATTGAGACTCACCCCTTGACAAAACTATATACTATTGAGACTTACCCCTTGACTACACTGAGACTATTGTGACTCACCTTTAGACTACACTAGAGACTATTGAGACTCACCTCTAGACTACACTAGAGACTACTGAGGCTCACCCCTAGACTAAACTACAGACTGTTGAGACTCACTTTTAGACTACACTAGAGACTATTTGACACACTGAACTCTGTCTGCAAAGTAATTGGTGAACCAGGCAAGGCAGTCATCCGAAAAACCGAGGCTACTGAGTCTGCCGATAAGAATATGGTGATTGACAGAGTCGAAGGCCTTTGCAAGGTCGATGAAGACGGCTGCACAGTACTGTCTTTTATCGATGGCGGTTATGATATCGTTTAGTACCTTGAGTGTGGCTGAGGTGCACCCGTGACCGGCTCGGAAACCAGATTGCACAGCGGAGAAGGCACGGTGGGATTCGAGATGGTCAGTGACCTGTTTGTTGACTTGGCTTTCGAAGACCTTAGATAGGCAGGGCAGGATGGATATAGGTCTGTAACAGTTTGGGTCCAGGGTGTCTCCCCTTTGAAGAGGGGATGACTGCGGCAGCTTTCAATCCTTGGGGATCTCGGACGATATGAAAGAGAGGTTGAACAGGCTGGTAATAGGGGTTGCGACAATGGCGGCAGATAGTTTCAGAAATAGAGGGTCCAGATTGTCAAGCCCAGCTGATTTGTACGGGTCCAGGTTTTGGAGCTCTTTCAGAACATCTGCTATCTGGATTTGGGTAAAGGAGAACCTGGAGAGGCTTGGGCGAGGAGCTGCGGGGGCGGAGCTGTTGGCCGAGGTTGGAGAAGCCAGGCGGAAGGCATGGCCAGCCGTTGAGAAATGCTTATTGAAGTTTTCGATAATCATGGATTTATCGGTGGTGACCGTGTTACCTAGCCTCAGTGCAGTGGGCAGCTGGGAGGAGGTGCTCTTGTTCTCCATGGACTTCACAGTGTCCCAGAACTTTTGGAGTTGGAGCTACAGGATGCAAACTTCTGCCTGAAGAAGCTGGCCTTAGCTTTCCTGACTGACTGCGTGTATTGGTTCCTGACTTCCCTGAACAGTTGCATATCACGGGGACTATTCGATGCTATTGCAGTCCGCCACAGGATGTTTTTGTGCTGGTCGAGGGCAGTCAGGTCTGGAGTGAACCAAGGGCTGTATCTGTTCTTGGTTCTGCATTTTTTGAACGGAGCATGCTTATCTAAAATGGAGAGGAAGTTACTTTTAAAGAATGACCAGGCATCCTCAACTGACGGGATGAGGTCAATGTCCTTCCAGGATACCCGGGCCAGGTCGATTAGGAAGGCCTGCTCACAGAAGTGTTTTAGGGAGCGTTTGACAGTGATGAGGGGTGGTCGTTTGACTGCGGCTCTGTAGCGGATACAGGCAATGAGGCAGGGGTACATCTCAATGGTGAGGTCTAATATCCTTCTAGGGGTACATCTCAATAATGTGGTCTAATATCCTTCTAGGGGTACATCTCAATAATCTGGTCTAATATCCTTCTAGGGGTACATCTCAATAATCTGGTCTAATATCCTTCTAGGGGTAAAGGTCAATAATCTGGTCTAATATCCTTCTAGGGGTACATCTCAATAATCTAGTCTAATATCATTCTAGGGGTACATCTCAATAATCTAGTCTAATATCCTTCTAGGGGTAAATCTTAATAATCTAGTCTAATATCCTTCTAGGGGTACATCTCAATAATCTAGTCTAATATCCTTCTAGGGGTAAATCTCAATAATGTGGTCTAATCTACTTCTAGGGGTGCATCTCAATAATCTGGTCTAATATCCTTCTAGGGGTACATCTCAATAATCTGGTCTAATATCCTTCTAGGGGTAAATCTCAATAATCTGGTCTAATATCCTTCTAGGGGTACATCTCAATAATCTGGTCTAATATCCTTCTAGGGGTAAATCTCAATAATCTAGTATAATATCCTTCTAGGGGTGCATCTCAATAATCTGAGTCTAAATATCCTTCTAAAAATGTACATCTCAATAATCTGACCCCAAATGGCAGCATTAGTATAGAGGGTACATCTCAATAATCTAGTCTAATATCCTCTAGGACTATAGATCTCAATAATCTGGTCTAATATCCTTCTAGGGTAGACTCATCTCAATAATCTAAAGACTAATGAGACTCACCCCTTCTAGGGACTAATGAGATCTCAAAATCTAGAGACTAATATCCCCCTAGGGGTACATCTCAATAGACTCACCTCTAATATCCTTCTAGACGGTCCATCTCACTAGAGACTATTGAGACTACCCCTAGACTTCTAGAGACTACCTCAAAACTAGTCTAATGATCCTCACCCTAGACTACACTAGAGACTAATAAGACTCAGGCCCTAAACTACACAGAGACTCTAAGACTCACCCCTTGACTAAACTAGAGACTAGCAGAGACTCAACCATCTAGACTACACTAGAGACTAATGAGACTCATCCAAAACTACACTAGAGACTAATGAGACTCACCCCTAGACTACACTAGAGAGACTAATGAGACTCACCCCTAGACTACACTAGAGAAGACTAATGAGACTCAGACTCACCCTTGACTAAACTAGAGACTATTGAGACTCACCCCTAGACTACACTAGAGACTAATGAGACTCACCCCTAAAACTACACTAGAGACTAATGAGACTCACCCCTAAACTACACTAGAGACTAATTAGACTCACCCTAAACTACACTAGAGACTAATGAGACTCACCTCTAGACTACACTAGAGACTAATGAGACTCACCTCTAGACTACACTAGAGACAAATGAGACCACCCCTAGACTACACTAGACTATTGAGACTCACCCCTAGACTACACTAGAGCTAGAGACTATTGAGACTCACCCTGGACTACACTAGACTGTTAAGACTCACCCTTGACTACACCAGAGACAGTTGAGACTCACCCCTAGACTAAACTATACTATTAAGACTCAACCCTAGACTACACTAGAGACTAATGAGACTCACCCCTAAAACTACACTAGAGACTAATGAGACTCACCCCTAAACTACACTAGAGACTAATGAGACTCATCCCTAAACTACACTAGAGACTAATGAGACTCACCTCTAGACTACACTAGAGACTAATGAGACTCACCTCTAGACTACACTAGAGACTAATGAGACTCATCCCTAGACTAAACTAGAGACTAATGAGACTCACCCTAGACTACACTAGAGACTAATGAGACTCACCTATAGACTACACTAGACTGTTAAGACTCACCCCTAGACTACACTAGAGACTATTGAGACTCACCCTAGACTACACTAGACTAAGAGACTCACCCTTGATTACACCAGAGACTGTTGAGACTCACCCCTTGACTAAACTAGATACTATTGAGACTCACCCTAGACTACACTAGACTATTGAGACTCACCCTAGACTACACTAGATACTATTGAGACTCACCCCTAGACTACACTACCCTCACCCCTAGACTACACTAGAGACTATTGAGACTCACCCCTAGACTACACTAGATTGAGACTATAGACTGAGAGACTCACCCCTAGACTACACTAGAGACTATTGAGACTCACCAATAGACTACACTAGAGACTACTTGAGACTCACCCCTAGACTAAACTACTGAGACTCACATTTAGAGACTAGAGACTATTGAGACTCCCCCTAGACTAAACTAGATACTATTGAGACTCACCCCTAAGACTACACTATTGAGACTATGAGATAAGTCATTATAGAGTTACATAGAGGACTCTAGTGCCCATAAAACTGACTCACCCCTGGGACTTTCACTTGGGAAGTACTATGGGTGTGACTTCCTATGGGTTAAGGAATGATTCCATCTGGGTCATCAGAGGGATCAGCCAATTAATTATATTTTATGGGACATAATTGCAGGTGGCATTGAATGCCATTATTCAGACAAATACAATGATGCCATTTGGGACAACTCATTGAAGAAGTTGAGACCAATGAGCTAAAATATGGATGACAATGGATACATTGAGCTCACCCATTATGGGACAGATACATTGATGCCCTTGGGGACAGATACAATGATGCCATTATGGGACAGATAGCATGATGCCATTATGGGACAGATACTATGATGTCTTATGGGACAGACCAAAGATGCCATTATGGGACAGATACAATGAGCCATTATGGGACAGAGACAATGATGCCTATGGGACAGATAACCATGATGAGACTAGATACTATGATGTCGGGATGGACCAAAGATGCTATTATGGGACAGATATAATGATGCCATTAAACTAGATACAATGATAGTTATGAGACAGATAGAATGACCAAGGAGCTATTATGACGGAGGGACAGACCATTATGAGCTTAGGGACAGATACAATGAGAGTCTATCTATACAATGAGCTAGGGACAGAGACTATGATGACATGAGCTATCTATACAATGAGACCAAGGGACAGATACTATGATGACATGAGAGATCTAGGACAATGATGTCATGTAGATCACCACAATTATGCCATTATGGGACAGGTACAATGATGAGCTTATGGGACAGAGACAATGAGCTATGGGACAGATAACATGACCAAGGAGCTAGGGGAGACATGTCTAGAGACCAAGGAGCTAGGGACAGAGAGATGACATGTCTATCTAACAATGAGAGACATACAATTATGCCATTATGGGAGAGAGACAATGATGCAAGGAGCTTATGGGACAGGAATGAGACCATTATGGGAGAGAGAGACCAATGAGCTAGGGGACCAAGAGCTACAATGAGAATGAAACAATAGAGACATCAATAAGTTAAGGGAGAGAGACCATTAGGAGCTATGGGAGGGACAGACACAATGAGCTTATGGGACAGAGACCAATGATGCTATGGGACAGATACAATGATGTCATGTCTATCTATACAATGATGTCATATAGGAGAGACCAAGGAGCTATGGGACAGATAAATTAAACTAGAGACAGTCAATGATGTCAAGGACAGATAAAATGTTATTGGAAAAATAATATTACACCATTATGGGACAGATAATATGACACCATTATGCAGATAATTGACACCATTATGGGAGCTTATGGGACAATACTTGTGCTTATACAGATACAATGATGCCATGGGACAGATAAATGATGCCATTATGGGACAGATAATGATGCCATTATGGGACAGATACATTCCATTATGGGACAGATACAATGACCCATTATGGGGCAGACACAATGATGTACGAATGGGACAATAATATGACACCATATGGGACAGATACATTGGATGAGTGATGGGACATAAGCCAAGGAGAGAGACCAAGGAGCTAGGGGAGAGAGACCAAGAGCTAGGGGAGGAGAATACAATATAGCTACTTAGGAGATGACCAAGGAGCTAGGGGAGGAGAGAGACCAAGGAGCTAGGGGAGAGAGACATTATAGGGAAGAGAGACCAAGGAGCTGGGGAGAGAGACCAAGGAGCTAGGGGAGGAGAGAAATGAAACTAGAGACATCAATTTTTAATTAGCTTAAAGACCAAGGATAGGGAGGAGAGAGACCAAGGAGCTAGGGGCCTTGGATTGTAATGTCATTGGAGCTATGAAAGCCATCAATAAGTTAAGGAGAGAGACCAAGGAGCTAGGGGAGGAGAGAGACCAGGAGCTAGGGGAGGAGAGAGACCAAGGAGCTGGGGAGTCCAAGGAGCTAGGGGAGGAGAGAGAAATGCAACTAGAGACATCAATAAGCCTTCTGGATGACCAAGGAGCTAGGGGTGAGAGACAGGCTAGTGGACAGACAATTGCTTGTCCTTGAAATGATCCTTATGGCCTTCCAAGGAGCTGAGAAAGACCAAGGAGCTGGGGAGAGAGACCAAGGAGCTAGGGGAGGGCCCAAGGAGCTAGGGAGGAGAGACCAAGGAGCTAGGGGAGGAGAGAAATTAAACTAGAGACGTCAAATCAAATCAAATGTTATTTGTCACAACACATTTAGCAGATGTTAATGCGAGTGTAGCGAAATGCTTGTGCTTCTAGTTCCGACCATGCAGTAATAACCAACGAGTAATCTAACAATTTCACAACTACTAGCTACTACCTTGTACACACAAGTGTAAAGGAATGAATAAGAATATGTACATATCAATATATGGATGAGTGATGGCCGAACGGCATAGGCAAGATGCAGTAGATGGTATAGAATACAGTATATACTTATGAGATGAGTAATATGTAGGGTATGTAAACATTATATAAAGGGGTATTGTTTAACTCCGTACATTGATAAAATATTAAAAGAGATTTGTTTGGTCATTGTTTTTAACAAATCTGATCCTGATAAATCCCAGTCAAGAGCACTTTCTCCCTCTGAATGGAATCATATGGTCCTGAGATACAAAACATCGGGTGCGGAGGACACGGGAGGACACCTGGTAAATGTAGCCTTATCTCTTCAAAATGAGAAAGGCCTACAAATGTACGACTTGCTACAAAACCTTGGTGAAACGCAGAAAGTAGGTTTTCCTGGCGCATTCACAGCCATCATAAAGAGACATTGGAACACAGAACAAAATCTGGACCATTAACTGTCCTGAAATCATCTTGGTTTTGCAAATGTCATGGCCATTTTCTGGGGCACTCAAAAAGATAAAATGAGTTTTGGAAATAGATGGCTTCTTTCCAATAATGGCCATTTTCCTGCTTAAAGGTCAAATCAAAATAAAAATTTTTCCGGAATCAAACGGTGTTATCAATAAAAAAAGAACCAGACATTTATCTATCGTCGTTTAAGAGAAATCATACAATGTCAAATTGGTGATGTTCAAAAATAGTTTTTCTTTTTTAAACAGTTACAGATCCAGTTGCAAGGTGTTCATACGAATCTTTTTAAAGTGTGCTGCGGGGCTCTGCGAGATTTCTGTGATTTTCTGTGATTTTCTGAAATAACACACACTCACTAAACCCTCCGTAAATAACTCAGTTCTTAACGTAAAGACTTCAAACTCAGGATTCTGGCATACCCCAATCAGGATATGAGTTTATTTATAGCTTCCTGTACCAACCGGAAGTGCCTTAAATGGTGTCATAGTGGCTGTTTTGAAGGGTTAAAATGGTCAGCCCTTTTCAAAGCTTCATATGTGAGATTAGGCAACCCCCATGAACTGTAAATCAGTCATTTTTCCCATAAAATTTCAAAGAAAAACTAAATCACATACACACACAGCTTGGAAGGAGGGACATATTGGGGTTTGTAGAGACAGACAATAGTTAGCTTTGTTCGAGCTAAAAAAGAACCGTCAGACCTAGAGTTCTGAAACTTTAGAAACCTGTTCTAGACCTCAGGTCGATAGTGCGTGGTGAGTTACGTGGCTCTAGAAGGTTCTCGGACCGAGAAACAGCCTCGTACATTTGCAATAACTTCAATTCATTTTTGCATCATGAAAATGACGACATTTAGAAATGTAACAGAGTCGCAAGACTAGGTGCATTGCGACCACCTCGGCCCATATAGACAGACCCCAACGTTTCTGTCCGATAGCTCATTCAAGGACCCCGTAGCAAGGCATGGAAAAAAGTGGATTTTCAGCACCAATTAGGGTCTTGCTCGGGCACCAAATGACCTATCGAGCCGAAACTTGGGATTCGGGGTCGCCTCAGCTAGACCTATATATAACATCAGAACTGGACCTGCAGCTAGACTGTAACTACGTGTTTTACGTTTTTATTATGGTTTGAACAGAAGGCGTTGTGAATTTTGGGCCAGCTCTGGAGTATGTGATAGTTGGCTACTAAACAAGTTGGAAAAAGTGGGTTTGGTGTCAGTTTGTATCAGTTTGGTGTCAGAATGATATCTAATTGACTGATGGACGGTGACTTGCTGGTGACTATTGTCCATTTGCAATACGTTTAAACAGTGAGGTACCATCACCAAAGTGACATTCTGAAATCAACCCTAACGAGCGATGGAAAGGAAAAACACTGACAAATTCGGCATTCCTGCAATGATGATTCAAATTTGTGATGGTAAATGCCCATTGAAACATATTGCATTTGCAATATGATTCAATAGTGAAAAAAACATCACCAAATGGACATGATGAAATCAACACAACGAGCGATGGAAAGGAACAACTATCACTGCCCGGCCATCCTGTGTTCATCAGGCCAGTCAATTTTACATTTCTGCAGGATGTTTGAGCATGACAAATTTGTGATGGTAAATGGCAAATGGACATAACATCCTGATCTGGCATTTTCAAATCTTTCATATTGCATTTGGACATTTCTTATGGCATTTGGCCAAAAAAAAGTGACTTTTGACTTTGACTTTTGACTTTCCTATGAAATCATATTGCAAATGGACAAAACATAAGTAAAAAAAATAAAAAAAATAATGATAATAAAGTTTTACAAAAGTATATTCATACAGTTCTTACACATGATTAATTGACAAAAAATCTAAAGAATTTCAAAAAACGGTCCAGAAAGCACTTTTTTTACTAAGTTTTTGAAAAACAGTTCACATTTTCGACTTTTGACTTCCTATGAAATCATATTGCAAATGGACAAAACATATGCCTTATGCACAAGTAAAAAAATGTTTTTAAATTATGAGAATAAAATTGGACAGAAGTATATTCATACAGTTCTTACACATGATTAATTGACAAAAAACAGAAAGCACTTTTTTACAGGGGTTTCTGAATTTTTTTTCACTTTTTCAAAATTTTGCTTTTGGATGTTGACTTGTGTTTCATTTACAATATGAAAGACATGGTGGAGCACCATGGTGGAGCGCGCTACCTGTTGGATTTTTAAAGTGTTACACCTGGCATTTGCCATATGGCATTTGCAATCAACTTTGAACGAAACGAACGGACCGAATTGAGTGGTATTGGACACCGTGTATATGGTTTGTCCAGTGCCAATGACTTCCCATTCATTTATGTCCATTTCAGGGGGGTGTTCCCTTACCTCTGGAGAGCCTTACGGTTGTGGGCGGAGCAGTTGCCGTACCAGCCGGTGATACAGCCCGACAGGATGCTCTGGGGAGAGAGAACAAGGAGCTGGGGGATCTGTAAAATCTGTCAAGTCTGTAGTTTGAATGTTTTCAAGTGACAAGCCACATTTTTTCAGCCTCCTTTTTCAGCCTCCTTCACCACGCTGTCTGTGTGGGTGGACCATTTCAATTTGTCCGTGATGTGTACGCCGAGGAACTAAATTTTCCACCTTCTCCACTACTGTCTCGGGAGAGAGAACAAGATGTGGATGGGGGGAGAACAAGGAGCTCCCTCTGCTGAAGTCCACGATCATCTCCTTTGTTTTGTTGACAAGGAGCTAGGGGAGAGAGAACAAGGAGCTGAGGTTAGGTTACCTGACACCACACTCCGAGGGCCCTCACCTCCTCCCTGTAGGCAGTCTCATCATTGTTGGTAATCAAGCCTACCACTGTAGTGTCGTCTGCAAACTTGATGATTGGGTTGGAAGGCTTGCATGGCCACGCAGTCACAGGTGAACAGGGAGTACAGGAGAGGGCTGAGGACGCACCCTTGTGGGGCTCCAGTGTTGAGGGGAGTGGATGAAGATGCTGGGGGAAGATGTTTTTTCCTACCCTCAATAAGCTGAGGAGAGAGAACAAGGAGCTAGGGGAGAGAGAACAAGGAGCTAGGGGAGAGAGAACAAGGAGCTAGGGGAGAGAGAACAAGGAGCTAGTGGAGACAGACATCTAGATATAGTTTATTTGTTGTTTTTATAAATCAGCCCTTCGGCTTCCAACCACCTGTACACCATATTAATTGATTTGTTTTTCATCTGTATTGTTGTTTATCACTTAACCTTAAATTTAATTTTTAGTCTCTTATGGTCAATCTTCCAATGATATGCCTACAAATACGTCACAATGCTGCAGAGACCTTGGGGAAACAAGAGAAAGAGTCCGTTCATTCCTGTCGCATTCACAGCCATATAAGGCGATCATGGAAAACGTAGCCTCAGAAATCCTGTGCATTTCCTGGTCGGTCATACATCTTGGTTTTGCCCGAAACATTTGTTCTAAGGGACTCACAGTGAAAATCTTTGCATTTCTGGAAACGTAAGACTGTCTTCTTTCCAAAGCTATCAATTCCAAGCATATTCGAGCATCTTTTCGTGACAAAATATTGCGCTTAAAACGGGCACGTCTTTTTATCCAAAAATGAAATACTGCCCCTATAGGACTAACAGGTTAAAGAGGAGACAGAGAGAGAAGGCCACAAGGGAAGAGGCGGATATCGTCAAGTTTGAATTTTCCTTAATTTTTCCTATTCATTCTCTATGGTAAGTCTCATCACTAAGGGTGTGATATATTCCTGGCCACTGGTTGGTTTTGATGCGCTGTTCCACTCCACGTAGACCAATTTGTTTTAGAAAAGGACATTTTCAGTCTGTCTACATACTGTAATGTTAGCTACCTCACAGAGCAAAGAGGGACCAACCGTCACTGAAGACTCACATCTCCGTTATTTAATGGTAGTTATTATAGACCAATCTGGCATTTCTCACATCTGGAAATTACAACTTACAACCGTAATTACTTTTCTTTCATTTTTTTTTTGTCCAAGAAAGCAAGCTACAAAGCCAAACGGCTAGCTAGCTAACTTTATATGCCTCTCTAGAGCCCTCAAACCTCATCATTGCTTCAGTTACTGACGGTTGTTCTATCCAGAGACCGCTGGGTTGAGAAACACTTGTATTATTAACCAGAAAGAGGGACATGTCTCAAAAGACTCAAAGAAGATGCCTTGTAGGGATGCATCTCCATAGGGACATGTCTCTGTATGTACTCTACCGGGCGGCAGGTAGTGGTTAGATCGTTGGGCCAGGAACCGAAAGGTTGCTACATCGAATCCCCGAGTTGACAAGGTAAAAATCAGTCGTTCTGCCCCCTGAACAAGGCAGTTAACCCACTGTTCCCCCGTAGGCCGTCATCGTTCTGCCTCCTGGACAAGGCAGTTAACCCACTGTTCCCCCGTAGGCCGTCATCGTTCTGCCCCCTGAACAAGGCTGTTAACCCAATGTTCCTAGACCAGTTAACCCACTGTTCCCCCGTAGGCCGTCATCGGTCTGCCCCCTGAACAAGGCAGTTAACCCAATGTTCCTAGACCAGTTAACCCACTGTTCCCCCGTAGGCCGTCATCGGTCTGCCCCCTGAACAAGGCAGTTAACCCACTGTTCCCCCGTAGGCCGTCATCGTTCTGCCCCCTGAACAAGGCAGTTAACCCACTGTTCCTAGACCAGTTAACCCACTGTTCCCTAGTGCATCCAATAGTTAACCTGTCACTGTTTCTCAATAGGCCGTCATTATAAATAAGATTTTTTGCATCTCAACTGACTTGACAAGTGAAATACAAAAACTATTCTGTCTCCTAGCGGTGCATCTCAATAGTCTGGTTCTGTCTCCTAGGGATGCATCTCAATAGTCTGGTTCTGTCTCCTAGGGGTGCATCTCAATAGTCTGGTTCTGTCTCCTAGTGGTGCATCTCAATAGTCTAGTTCTGTCTCCTAGGGGTGCATCTCAATAGTCTAGTTCTGTCTCCTAGAGGTGCATCTCAATAGTCTGGTTCTGTCTCCTAGGGGTGCATCTCAATAGTCTGGTTCTGTCTCCTAGGGGTGCATCTCAATAGTCTCTGTCTCCTAGGGGTGCATCTCAATAGTCTGGTTCTGTCTCCTAGGGTGCATCTCAATAGTCTAGTTCTGTCTCCTAGAGGTGCATCTCAATAGTCTGGTTCTGTCTCCTAGGGGTGCATCTCAATAGTCTGGTTCTGTCTCCTAGCGGTGCATCTCAATAGTCTAGTTCTGTCTCCTAGGGGTGCATCTCAACAGTCTAGTTCTGTCTCCTAGCGGTGCATCTCAACAGTCTGGTTCTGTCTCCTAGCGGTACATCTCAATAGTCTGGTTCTGTCTCCTAGCGGTACATCTCAATAGTCTGGTTCTGTCTCCTAGCGGTACATCTCAATAGTCTGGTTCTGTCTCCTAGGGGTGCATCTCAATAGTCTAGTTCTGTCTCCTAGAGGTGCATCTCAATAGTCTAGTTCTGTCTCCTAGCGGTGCATCTCAATAGTCTGGTTCTGTCTCCTAGCGGTGCATCTCAATAGTCTGGTTCTGTCTCCTAGGGGTGCATCTCAATAGTTTAGTTCTGTCTCCTAGAGGTGCATCTCAACAGTCTAGTTCTGTCTCCTAGGGGTGCATCTCAATAGTCTGGTTCTGTCTCCTAGGGGTGCATCTCAATAGTCTATTTCTGTCTCCTAGGGGTGCATCTCAATAGTCTAGTTCTGTCTCCTAGGGGTGCATCTCAATAGTCTAGTTCTGTCTCCTAGGGGTGCATCTCAACAGTCTAGTTCTGTCTCCTAGGGGTGCATCTCAATAGTCTAGTTCTGTCTCCTAGGGGTGCATCTCAATAGTCTAGTTCTGTCTCCTAGAGGTGCATCTCAACAGTCTAGTTCTGTCTCCTAGGGGTGCATCTCAACAGTCTAGTTCTGAAGTTTTTGAATGGGCTATTATTGATTTGGCATTACAACAGAAAAAAATCCTATTTATCATTGATAATACATTTGGACAGGAGATATTTTAAGCCAATAGGGCAGGAAATTACATAGAAAAATAGTGATTTTATAAGCATTAGAATGATTAATGAAAATAAATAAGTTTCAGTTCTTAGGGGTGATAAATTACTGTAGATAAGGTATTCCACACTATGTAACATATATTACATTATTGATGAGACTGATTTTAAGGTTAATTCATGTTATTGTCAGATAAAATACTGTGGAAACCCTGAAGGAAAGAGCTTATTAGTATAGGAAGGATTTGATATGGTTAGCAGTTGTTTTGGCTTTGTTTGACTATTAGAAGTTTTTTTTAAATTAAATAGTATTAAATTTAACAGGGATATGTGACATCTATGTTGATTTAGGATTATTGTTAGGATCAAGATTGATTGATTAAGGATATGTAAGGACATTAGAGATGGCCACTATGTTAAATCGACCAATATTGAAACATTGCCATTAACATGTTCTTTCAAAAATCAATGATTTTAGATCAAGTCAAACAGTGAGACACTTAGTGGTATTTGAAAGATAGGAGAGAAAAGGGTTACTGTTTAAATCGATAAATATCTATATTTAAGAACATATATAAGTAGCACAGATACTTCTTAAAGTAGATAAGACACTTGACAGAGAATTGGTACATGATAGATATAAATGGACGCCCAAGGGAGAATTGGACATGTGGAACATTTAAAAGGGGCTCCTACATGATGATGTCAGACATTAGGATAATTTACTAGTCTTACCTACGTCATTGTTTAGAGTAGGCAAGGTTGTTACCTGGGCAGAGCCAGGTATCAAAGGGGGGATGGGTAAATTGTGGTCTAGGATGTGGATGTGGCCTATTGGATAATAAACTAATAAAAACAATTTTTAGCTAACAAAGCCTCTTGGAACTACCCATCCCGGATCCGGGAGAGTTGTCATCAATCTGACACTAATTAGCAACGGCCAAATAATCTTACTGCAAAATATTCATATTCATGAAATCACAAGTGAAATATAGCGAAACATAGCTTAGCCTTTTGTTAATCACCCTGTCGTCTCAGATTTTGAAATTATGCTTTACAGCCAAAGCAAGACAAGCATTTGTGTAAGTTTATCGATAGCCTAGCATTATGTCCAGCTAGCAGCAGGAAGCTTGATCACGAAAATCAGAAAAGGAATCAAATTAAATCGTTTACCTTTGATGATCTTCGGATATTTTCACTGACGAGACTCCCAGTTAGACAGCAAATGTTCCTTTTGTTCCATAAAGATTATTATTATACCCAAAATACCTCCGTTTGTTTGTCACGTTATGTTGAGAAATCCACCGGAAATAGCGGTCACGACAACGCTGAAAAAAATTCCAAATTATATCCATAATATCGACAGAAACATGGCAAACGTTTTTTATAATCAATCCTCAAGGTGTTTTTCAAATATCTATTCGATAATATATCAACCGGGACAATGGGCTTTTCAGTAGGACCGAGAGGAAAAATGGCTACCTCTGTATTTTACATCTTTTACGCAAGAATCACTCAGAGCCCTCAGCTGGCCACTTACGCAATGTGGTCCTTTACACTCATTCTTCAACATAAAGGTTTGAAACTACGTCTAACGGCTGTAGACACATTGGGGAATACGTAGAAAAATGAATCGGGTTGATATCCCTTTCAATGGCCAATAGGGATGCATAGGAACACAACGGTTTCAAAATATGAGTCACTTCCTGATTGGATTTTTCTTAGGCTTTCGCCTGCAATATCAGTTCTGTTATACTCACATACAATATTTTTACAGTTTTTGAAACTTTAGAGTGTTTTCTATCATAAGCTGTCAATTATATGCATATTCTAGCATCTGGTCCTGAGAAATAGGCCGTTTACTTTGGGAATGTTATTTTTCCAAACATAAAAATAGTGCCCCCTAGCTTCAGATAGAACAAATGAAAAACTGTTTGATAACCAAACCTGTATGTACAAGATTTTGAATTACAGGTGAAGTCACTCAATCCAGTCCCTGAGGAGAATAGATGGGAAGCGGCCTGTTGGGGGGGGGGCAGACCAAGGACTCCTGGTGACAGCTAGCTGAAAGAGCTACCTGGATTCATATCACACTGCGGGAGGGTAAGACACCATGACTCTGTCGAACAATCACAGTGTTCGAGAGGAGAACTGGAATTAACAGAATTCCGGGGGCCATCTCTCGAATGAAGACTTCCCTTTTCCCGTCATTTCATCCCTGTGTTTGTTCATAGAAGGGAAAGTGTGTATGGCTTCTGGCTGCTGATGTGTTTTCCAGGAAAGGGTGGGGCTTCACAGGTGTACTGACCATCCTAAGCTGTCTGATCGTGGAAGCCATATTCCTGATACACCATGAACCCCGAGAAGGCCAGAGGGTAATATTGACACGTAGTTAGACAATGAGGATTTAGTATTAACCAAGCATAAGAGATCACTTGATCTGGATAAACAGGAAGTGAGAGTGGGATTGGGAAGGATGTCTCAGTGGAGTTCTATGTAGACCAAATGGGGCCTCAGACTCCTTGGCAGTTTAGGACTAAGAGCAGCCATTATGGAAGTCATCTATGCAAGTCCCTGTGTAGTTCATGGAATCAGGTTACAGCTCACATCACGTGAGAGGGCTACATAAATCGACATACCCAGTATGGACGAAGATGGAGTGTAGTGAAAGTAAGGGTTTCAGTTGATAACCTAGTGCCATTCCGGGTAGAAAACGGTAGAGCAGATGATTGCTCTATAGTCAGCCAGAATACAAGCAGGGTCCCTGACAAAGCAGATACTGACTGTGGAGTTGTCCAGAGCCAAGAGCCGGTGTGGATAGTTCAGATGAAAGATCTTAAGGAAGTAATTGAGATGGAAACTGGTTATGGGGATTCTAACCTATGGTTAGAATGGATTCAGTATGAAGCAGATCAGTAACGAAAGAAGAATGTTAGGCCTGCGCCTCAGCAGAACCTCAGTTCATAATCATTCCCTTTCCATTTGATGGAATTGATTCACCCAGGGAAATGGCCTGTATGGTAATGCTATTTAAGGAAGCGGGAATGCCGGATAATGACAGTTGTATGGATTTGCACTATTTATATCCACATTTTTCTCTGAAATCTAAGCTTCCTCCTTTCACAGAGGCAAGGATAGACTGTTTACTGTTTGATTCGGTATAGTACTTCTGGGAAATATGTGGGGGAAATCAGTACCTGCAATAGGACAGAGAATGTTACTTCTGATGCGACAATGAGTGATTTGGCAGGCTGGTTGAAATCTGGGGAGTTCAGTAAGATAAGGAGGCCCAGGGCTGACATCTGGTGGTTGTGTGGGGGAATGACGTTATGGCCGAGTATTACCTGCTAATTGAACAGGGGTATGTGCACGGGTACATTTGGGAATGCCTTTCACACTCATTCAACACCATGACCTGAAGTTGGCTAAACGGGAGAAAAGAAGTACTCCGTCTGGGTCTTTTGATGATAGAGATTATATTGATAATGGGATTCCACGGGACAGATGAGTTCAAAGCTGGAAATCAGATCCTGGCAGGATTAGAGTCAAGTATTTTTTTGGTGGTCCCCTCTCAATGAGAACGTGGATTGGATCAATTATAACTATTATAATCCACAGCGCTTCATCAATTATACCAGAGATGTAATGAATGGCTTGTCAGAATATCTTGGATATGTTTGCTGGCTGAAAAGGTTGGGAGTGTATGGAGGTAGTTTGGTCCCCAATGACACAGCTCCGGATGGATCAGTTACCAATGCCGTGGCTGGTTTACACACCTTAGCTCACGAGTTGGCAGTGAACTCAGGTTGTGGATACTTCTCTGGCTAATTGGGTTGACAATGTGTTTGGAAGATGGAAAAATGTAATGATTACTGTGTTTTGGGCAACCTTCACCAACGCTCTAACCACTAGGCTACCTTCCTGCCTCCTCTACACTCTAACCTCTAGGCTACCTGCCGCCTCTACACTCTAACCACTAGGGTACCTGCCTCCTCTACACTCTAACCACTAGGCTACCTGCCTCCTCTACACTCTACACTCTAACCACTAGACTACCTACCTCCTCTACACTCTAACCACTAGGCTACCTGCCTCCTCTACACTCTACACTCTACACCAAACTGACAGCCTAATACAGTTCCAACTACACACTAACCACTAGGATGTCATTTAGCAGTAGATCCTCTACTATTCCAAGGTATATCCACTAAAAGGCTTTTAGTATTGCCTTGTAAAAATAAAAATCTAAAAACAAAAACAATAATCCACTAATAATACCTGAATATCAACAAAACAACAATAAGCTTCTAACCACTAATATCATACGTGAGAACAGCTCCTGGACAGATCATTACAACCCCTGTGTGTGTCGACCTACCTAGTTTAAACTCTAGCTGGGGGTCTGGAGAACAGCTCCTGGACCACATTACAACCCCCTGTGTCGATGGGTCCTCTACAGTCTAACCACTGGGGTGGGGGTACCTACCTCCAGATCTACAACCCCTAATCCACTAGTTTAAACTACCTACCTCCTCTTACAACCCCTGTGTGTGTCGATGGGTCCTACACTCTAACCTCCTGGACTCATTACAACCCCTGACTACCTACCTCCTCTACACTCGATGGAGACCACTAGGCTACCATTACAACTCCTCTGTGTGTGTCGATGGATCCTAACCAGTTTAAACTCTAGTTGGGGGTCTGGAGAACAGCCCTGGATCCTCTTACAACCCCTAACCACTTTGAGTTTAAACTCTAGTTGGGGGGGTCTACAGCTCCTGGATCAGATCACAACTCTAACCACTAGTGTGTCGATGGGTGAGTGTTGAGGAGAACAGCTCCTGGAGACTACCTAGTTTAAACTCCTCTACACTCTAACCACCCCCTGTGTGTGTCGATGGAGGCTACCTGCCTCCTCGATGGACAGCTCCTGGACACACTAAACCACTGTGGTGTCGATGGACCTATACCTCCTCTAAACTCTAACCATGGAGAACAGCTCCTGGACCATACAACTCCCTGTGTGTGTCGATGGGTCTAACCAGTAGACTACCTGGAGAACAGCTCCTGGATCAGATCATTAACCCCTAGTGTGTGTCGATGGGTCCTACCTCTCTACACTCTAACCACTAGGACTATTACAACTCCTCTGGATCCTATACCTCTAACCACTAGTTGGGGGTCCTGGAGAACAGCTCCTGGACAGATCTCAACCACTGTGTGTGTCGGGATCCTACCTGAGTTTAAACCTAGTTGGGGGGGTCACCCCAAACTGACAGCTCTAATACAGTTCCACCTAGAACAGCTCCTGGATCAAATTACAACCCCTGTGTGTGTCTATCCTCATTTAAACAGTTTCATGGAGAACAGCTCCTGAATCTATTCCAACCCCCTGTGTATATCCTTTTGAAACTCTAGTTGTCATGGAGAACAGCTTGGATCAGTCATTACAACCCCTGTTTGTAAAAATAAAAATCTTGAGTTCAAAAAGTTGGGGGTCGATGGAAAAGCTCCTGGATCAATAATCCCTCGACTAATAATACTATGAATATCAACAAAACAACAATAAGCAAAAGTACAATTAGCTGTGTTTTTGTTTGGGGATGAATATAGGGAAATGTAGCTAAAATACAATATGCCAAATAACACGGTTAAAATGTGTTGTCGCTTAAGCAGGTAATTCATCTTAAAGCTACAATCCTTAATTGAAACAATAACAAATTCACACCCCGCCTCTGTTTTTGGTAATAAAAAATGTGACCACTCTCAAATTCATAGGGGTGGCAGGTAGCCTAGTGGTTTGAGTGTTGGACTAGTAACCGAAAAGGAAATCTGCCATTCTGCCCCGCTACAAGGCAGTTAACCCACTGTTCCTAGGCCATCATTTTAAATAAGAATTTGTTCTTAACTGACTTGACACGTAAAATAAAATAGACAGAGCTACAGATGCCAGGACTGACCATCCATGATATCAGAATAATAGTTTTATTAATGTTTTAAAGCTGTTTGCATTGGGTTAAAACAAGCTTATATTTTGGGTTCTGATGGGGTACGACAGTTGAGCTAAACTCATGAGGTATTCATATGTTATATTCTTCTAGAATCAATGGGTACATATAATTCATTAATTTATAAGTAAATAAATGGGTGTAGCAACTAAGGATTCTAGCTTTAAGGCTGTATCTATGAGAGCTGGGAAACTGTTGATTGGTTAAACCAATGCCACAGCAGCTATGCCTCAGGCTATTGGTTAGCCAGCAGCTAGCAGAGCCACAGCAGCTATGCCCCAGGCTATTAGCTAGCCTACCAGCTATGCCCCAGGCAATTAGCTAGTCTACCAGCTAGCAGAGCCACAGCAGCTATGTCCCAGGCTATTAGCTAGCCAGCAGCTGTACCATTAACAGAGCCAAACTGAGAGGCAAGGCAGCCAGAGAGAAGGAAGTGGGTAGGGGAGCACTTCCTGATGTGGTTGATGACCCTGAAAAAGTAGGAAAACAGAGATATTGGTCAGTAAATTACAAAAGTGGATTGTCTTTTCATGTTTCTGTTCAAATGTTGACTTTGCTCGTATAGATGTGTACGGTGACAGTGAAACAGGGGTGGACTGGGACCAGAAATTGGCCCTGGCATTTTGAAAATATTTTTAATTTTATTTATTTATTTATTTTTGTACCCTGTTTTCGTGGTATCCAATTGTTTATAGCTACTATCTTGTCTCATCGCTAAAACTCCCATACGGCCTCGGGAGAGACGAAGGTTGAAAGTCATGCGTCCTCCGATACACAACCCAACCAAGCCGCACTGCTTCTTAACACAGCACGCATCCACCCCGGAAGCCAGACGCACCAATGTGTCGGAGGAAACACCGTGATACCTTGGTTAGCGCGCACTGCGCCCGGCCCGCCACAAGGATATCCCTACCGGCCAACCCCTCCCTAACCCGGACGACGCTAGGCCAATTGTGCGTCGCCCCACGGACCTCCCGGTCGCGGCCGGTTACGACAGAGCCTGGGCGCGAACCCAGAGTCTCTGGTGGCACAGCTGGCGCTGCAGTACAGCGCCCTTAACCACTGCGCCACCCGGGAGGCCTCGGCCCTGGCATATTGGCAAATGTTTTCCTAAATTATTAGCCAGAAAATTATATTTTTTACGCCCAGAAAAACACGCTAGACAGACCCACTGGACTGAAAATGGACTAGCCCATCTGGCCATTTGCCCAAAATGCCAGATGGCCAGTCCGCACCTGGAGATGAATACTTACCATCACTGACGCTGCCTGGTATAAGGTTCAGGGAGGTGGAACTGCTGGTGAGAATTGCCTGTGCGTTGCTTGAGCTGGGAACCGAAGACAGCTTGTCGAACACGAGGGTCATGTCGGTAACTACAGATCCACTCCTACTCAGGAGAAGGAGAGAAAATGGACCACCCTCAGAAATCATTACCATCATCATCAGCATCGTCAAAGTTTTCAAGTTTTAATGTCATGTGCACAAGTCCAGTGAAATGCCTTTTGTTGCAAGCCTTATTAAACCCAACAATGCAGTAATCAACATCAATGTAGTAGTACAAATAACAGAAGGTAGAACAGAAACCTAGTCAATCAGTAATGAGAATTCATAAACTTACCTGAATGAGTTGACAATGGAACGACGGAAGCCTGGGGTCTTAGCAAAAGCCTTGTTCACCTGCGTTGAAAGATAGGATGAACAACGGTTCAATGAAAACAGGGTCCTTGACGGCATTAATAGAAGCTTTGGTTTCATTCTTTCATAGTAAATAGACCTCTCAATAGTAACCTTTTTGACTTGGCATGTACGGATAACTAATGTTAAGTTAAGATAGGGTTTTACAGGAGGCATGTACAGGCTCACTGATGATAGGGTTTTACAGGAGGCATGTACAGGATAACTGATGATAGGGTTTTACAGGAGGCATGTACAGGCTCACTGATGATAGGGTTTTACAGGAGGCATGTACAGGATAACTGATGATAGGGTTTTACAGGAGGCATACTGAGATAGGGTTTTACAGGAGGCATGTACAGGCTCACTGATGATAGGGTTTTACAGGAGGCATGTACAGGATAACTGATGATAGGGTTTTACAGGAGGCATGTACAGGATAACTGATGATAGGGTTTTACAGGAGGCATGTACAGGCTCACTGATGATAGGGTTTTACAGGATGCGTGTACAGGTCTAAAAGGGACACTTACATTTATGTATTGGACCTTTATTTAACAAGGTAAGTCAGCTAAGAACAAATTCTTATTTACAATGACGGCCTACCCCCCACCCTCCCCGGTCAAACCCTAACCAGGACGACGCTGGGCTAATTGTGCACCACCCTATGGGTCTCCCAATCACGACCTGTTGTGATACAGCCAGGAATCGAACCAGGGTCTGTAGTGACGCCTCTAGCAGTGAGACGCAGTGCCTTAGACCACTGTGAAACAGCCTGTAATCGAACCAGGGTCTGTAGTGACGCCTCTAGCACTGAGACGTAGTGCCTTAGACCACTGTGATACAGCCTGTAATCGAACCAGGGTCTGTAGTGACGCCTCTAACACTGAGACGCAGTGCCTTAGACCACTGTGATACAGCCTGTAATCGAACCAGGGTCTGTAGTGACGCCTATAGCACTGAGACGCAGTGCCTTAGACCACTGTGATACAGCCTGTAATCGAACCAGGGTCTGTAGTGACGCCTCTAGCACTGAGATGCAGTGCCTTAGACCGCTGCCCTACGATTTTCCCCCCAAAATGGTTTGTCATACAAAAGCAAAACCTGTGTCAAACAGTTTTCATCCCAATGAAGTTTCTGTGTGAGAATTGCCAGAACAATCTGAGCTACCAGAAATATTTTCCTACCTACGCTGGCGTGGAATCGCCCGATACTTACCTCAGAGGTCACTTTGGCAGCCAGAGTCTTGAACCCTGAAGAGGAAGGGTTGGAAAGATCTGAGTTGAATGTCTGGTTGAGACGGAACTGAAGACTCATTGTTCCTTCACTAGAAGATGGAGGGTCAGTTGATGCGACAGCAGCGGAAGTGGTGGTGGTGACAGCTGCTGCAGGAGTGGTGGTGGTACCAGCTGCTGGAGTGGTGGTGGTGGTACCAGCTGCTGCAGGAGTGGTGGTGGTGACCAGCTGCTGGAGTGGTGGTGGTGACAGCTGCTGCAGGAGTGGTGGTGGTGACAGCTGCTGGAGTGGTGGTGGTGACAGCTGCTGCAGGGTGGTGGTGGTGACAGCTGCTGCAGGAGGCGGTGGTGGTGACAGCTGCTGCAGGAGTGGTGGTGGTGACAGCTGCTGGAGGGGCTGGTGGTGACAGCTGCTGCAGGAGTGGTGTGGTGGTGACAGCTGCTGCAGGGTGGTGGTGGTACAGCTGCTGCAGGAGTGGTGGTGGTGACAGCTGCTGCAGGAGTGGTGGTGGTGACAGCTGCTGCAGGGGTGGTGGTGGTGACAGCCTGCTGTGGGGCAGCTGCGGTGGTGGTGGTGACAGCTGCTGCAGGGGCGGTGGTGGTGACAGCTGCTGCAGGGGCGGTGGTGGTGGTGACAGCTGCTGCAGGGGTGGAGGTGGTGGTGACAGCTGCTGCAGGGCGGTGGTGGTGACAGCTGCTGTTGGGACAGCTGCAGGGGGTGGTGGTGACAGCTGCTGCAGGGGCGGCGGTGGTGGTGACAGCTGCTGCAGGGGCGGTGGTGGTGACAGCTGCTGCAGGGGCGGTGGTGGTGGTGGTGGTGACAGCTGCTGCAGGGGGTGGTGGAGTGGTGGTGGTGGTGACAGCTGCTGCAGGGTGGTGGTGGTGACAGCTGCTGCAGGGGCGGTGGTGGTGACAGCTGCTGCGGTGGTGGTGGTGGTGACAGCTGCTGCAGGGGTGGAGGTGGTGGTGGTGACAGCTGCTGCAGGAGTGGTGGTGGTGACAGCTGCTGCAGGGCGGTGGTGGTGGTGACAGCTGCTGCAGGGGCGGTGGTGGTGGTGACAGCTGCTGGGGCAGGCGGTGGTGGTGGTGGTGACAGCTGCTGCAGGGGTGGAGGTGGTGGTGGTGACAGCTGCTGCAGGGCGGCGGTGGTGGTGGTGACAGCTGCTGCAGGGTGGTGGTGGTGACAGCTCTGCAGGGCGGCGGTGGTGGTGGTGACAGCCTCTGCAGGGGTGGAGGTGGTGGTGGTGACAGCTGTGCAGGGGCGGTGGTGGTGTGGTGACAGCTCTGCAGGGGCGGTGGTGGTGGTGGTGACAGCCTCTGTAGGGGCGGTGGTGGTGGTGACAGCCTCTGCAGGGGTGGAGGTGGTGGTGGTGACAGCCTCTGCAGGGGCGGTGGTGGTGGTGGTGACAGCCTCTGCAGGGCTGGAGGTGGTGGTGGTGACAGCCTCTGTAGGGGTGGAGGTGGTGTTGACAGCCTCTGTAGGGGCGGTGGTGGTGGTGACAGCCTCTGAGGGGCGGCGGTGGTGGTGGTGACAGCCTCTGCAGGGGTGGAGGTGGTGGTGGTGACAGCCTCTGTAGGGGGGCGGTGGTGGTGGTGACAGCTTCTGTAGGGGTGGAGGTGGTGGTGGTGACAGCCTCTGCAGGGGCGGTGGTGGTGACAGCCTCTGTGGGGCGGTGGTGGTGACAGCCTCTGCAGGCGGTGGTGGTGGTGGTGACAGCTTCTGTAGGGGTGGAGGTGGTGGTGGTGGTGACAGCTGCTGTAGGGGTGGAGGTGGTGGTGGTGACAGCCTCTGCAGGGGCGGTGGTGGTGACAGCCTCTGTAGGGGCGGGGTGGTGGTGGTGGTGACAGCTGCTGTAGGGGTGGAGGTGGTGGTGGTGACAGCCTCTGCTGCAGGCGGTGGTGGTGGTGGTGACAGCCTCTGCAGGGGCGGTGGTGGTGGTGACAGCCTCTGTAGGGGCGGTGGTGGTGGTGGTGACAGCCTCTGCAGGGGTGGCGGTGGTGGTGGTGGTGACAGCTGCTGCAGGGGTGGAGGTGGTGGTGGTGACAGCCTCTGTAGGGGCGGCGGTGGTGGTGGTGACAGCCTCTGTAGGGCGGTGGTGGTGGTGACAGCCTCTGCTGTAGGGGTGGCGGTGGTGGTGGTGACAGCCTCTGTAGGGGTGGAGGTGGTGGTGGTGACAGCCTCTGTAGGGGCGGTGGTGGTGGTGGTGACAGCCTCTGTAGGGGTGGTGGTGGTGGTGGTGACAGCCTCTGTGGGGTGGAGGTGGTGGTGACAGCCTCTGTAGGGGCGGTGGTGGTGGTGACAGCCTCTGTAGGGGTGGTGGTGGTGGTGACAGCCTCTGTAGGGGTGTGGGTGGTGGTGGTGACAGCCTCTGTAGGGGTGGCGGTGGTGGTGGTGACAGCCTCTGTAGGGGTGGTGGTGGTGGTGGTGACAGCCTCTGTAGGGGTGGTGGTGGTGGTGGTGACAGCCTCTGTAGGGGTGGTGGTGGTGGTGGTGGTGACAGCCTCTGTAGGGGTGGTGGTGGTGGTGGTGACAGCCTCTGTAGGGGTGGTGGTGGTGGTGGTGACAGCCTCTGTAGGGGCGGCGGTGGTGGTGGTGACAGCTTCTGTAGGGGTGGAGGTGGTGGTGGTGACAGCCGCTGCAGGCGCGGTGGTGGTGGTGACAGCCTCTGTTGGGGCGGCGGTGGTGGTGGTGACAGCCTCTGTAGGGGCGGCGGTGGTGGTGACAGCCTCTGTAGGGGCGGCGGTGGTGGTGACAGCCTCTGTAGGGGCGGCGGTGGTGGTGGTGACAGCCTCTGTAGGGGTGGAGGTGGTGGTGGTGGTGACAGCTTCTGTAGGGGTGGAGGTGGTGGTGGTGACAGCCTCTGTAGGGGCGGCGGTGGTGGTGACAGCCTCTGTAGGGGCGGCGGTGGTGGTGGTGGTGACAGCTTCTGTAGGGGTGGTGGTGGTGGTGACAGCCTCTGTAGGGGTGGTGGTGGTGGTGGTGACAGCCTCTGTAGGGCGGTGGTGGTGGTGACAGCCTCTGTAGGGGCGGTGGTGGTGGTGGTGACAGCCTCTGTAGGGGTGGTGGTGGTGGTGGTGACAGCCTCTGTAGGGGTGGAGGTGGTGGTGGTGACAGCCTCTGTAGGGGCGGTGGTGGTGGTGGTGACAGCCTCTGTAGGGGTGGTGGTGGTGGTGACAGCCTCTGTAGGGGCGGCGGTGGTGGTGGTGACAGCCTCTGTAGGGGTGGAGGTGGTGGTGGTGACAGCCTCTGTAGGGGTGGAGGTGGTGGTGGTGACAGCCTCTGTGGTGGTGGTGGTGACAGCCTCTGTAGGGGCGGTGGTGGTGGTGGTGACAGCCTCTGTAGGGGTGGTGGTGGTGGTGGTGACAGCCTCTGTAGGGGTGGTGGTGGTGGTGGTGACAGCCTCTGTAGGGGCGGTGGTGGTGGTGGTGACAGCCTCTGTAGGGCTGGTGGTGGTGGTGGTGACAGCCTCTGTAGGGGTGGAGGTGGTGGTGACAGCCTCTGTAGGGGCGCCAGCCTCTGTAGGGTGGTGGTGGTGGTGGTGACAGCCTCTGTAGGGGTGGCGGTGGTGGTGGTGACAGCCTCTGTAGGGGTGGCGGTGGTGGTGGTGACAGCCTCTGTAGGGGCGGTGGAGGTGGTGGTGGTGACAGCCTCTGTAGGGGTGGTGGTGGTGGTGGTGACAGCCTCTGTAGGGGGCGGTGGTGGTGGTGACAGCCTCTGTAGGGGCGGCGGTGGTGGTGACAGCCTCTGTAGGGGCGGCGGTGGTGGTGGTGACAGCCTCTGTAGGGGTGGAGGTGGTGGTGGTGGTGACAGCCTCTGTAGGGGTGGAGGTGGTGGTGGTGACAGCCTCTGTAGGGGGCGGTGGTGGTGACAGCCTCTGTAGGGGCGGTGGTGGTGGTGGTGACAGCTTCTGTAGGGGTGGAGGTGGTGGTGGTGACAGCCGCTGCAGGCGCGGTGGTGGTGTTGACAGCCTCTGTAGGGGCGGTGGTGGTGGTGACAGCCTCTGTAGGGGCGGTGGTGGTGGTGGTGACAGCCTCTGTAGGGCGGCGGTGGTGGTGGTGGTGACAGCCTCTGTAGGGGTGGAGGTGGTGGTGGTGACAGCCTCTGTAGGGGCGGCGGTGGTGGTGGTGACAGCCTCTGTAGGGGGTGGTGGTGGTGGTGACAGCCTCTGTAGGGGGGCGGTGGTGGTGGTGACAGCCTCTGTAGGGGTGGAGGTGGTGGTGGTGACAGCCTCTGTAGGGGCGGCGGTGGTGGTGGTGACAGCCTCTGCAGGGGTGGAGGTGGTGGTGGTGACAGCCTCTGTAGGGGTGGAGGTGGTGGTGGTGACAGCCTCTGTAGGGGCGGTGGTGGTGGTGACAGCCTCTGTAGGGGCGGCGGTGGTGGTGGTGACAGCCTCTGTAGGGGTGGAGGTGGTGGTGGTGACAGCCTCTGTAGGGGTGGTGGTGGTGGTGACAGCCTCTGTAGGGGTGGTGGTGGTGGTGGTGACAGCCTCTGTAGGGGTGGTGGTGGTGGTGGTGACAGCCTCTGTAGGGGTGGTGGTGGTGGTGGTGGTGACAGCCTCTGTAGGGGTGGAGGTGGTGGTGGTGGTGACAGCCTCTGTAGGGGTGGAGGTGGTGGTGGTGACAGCCTCTGTAGGGGTGGTGGTGGTGGTGGTGACAGCCTCTGTAGGGGTGGTGGTGGTGACAGCTGCTGCAGGAGTGGTGGTGGTGACAGCCTCTGTAGGGGTGGTGGTGGTGACAGCCTCTGTAGGGGCGGCGGTGGTGGTGGTGACAGCCTCTGTAGGGGCGGCGGTGGTGGTGACAGCCTCTGTAGGGGTGGCGGTGGTGGTGGTGACAGCCTCTGTAGGGGCGGCGGTGGTGGTGGTGACAGCCTCTGTAGGGGTGGAGGTGGTGGTGGTGGTGACAGCCTCTGTAGGGGTGGAGGTGGTGGTGGTGACAGCCTCTGTAGGGGTGGTGGTGGTGGTGGTGACAGCCTCTGTAGGGGCGGCGGTGGTGGTGGTGACAGCCTCTGTAGGGGTGGTGGTGGTGGTGGTGACAGCCTCTGCAGGGGTGGCGGTGGTGGTGGTGACAGCCTCTGTAGGGGCGGTGGTGGTGGTGGTGACAGCCTCTGTACAGCCTCTGTAGGGGCGGTGGTGGTGGTGGTGGTGACAGCCTCTGTAGGGGCGGTGGTGGTGGTGGTGACAGCCTCTGTAGGGGTGGAGGTGGTGGTGGTGACAGCCTCTGTAGGGGCGGAGGTGGTGGTGGTGACAGCCTCTGTAGGGGTGGTGGTGGTGGTGACAGCCTCTGTAGGGGCGGTGGTGGTGGTGACAGCCTCTGTAGGGGTGGAGGTGGTGGTGGTGACAGCCTCTGTAGGGGTGGAGGTGGTGGTGGTGACAGCCTCTGTAGGGGTGGTGGTGGTGGTGACAGCCTCTGTAGGGGCGGCGGTGGTGGTGGTGACAGCCTCTGTAGGGGGTGGTGGTGGTGACAGCCTCTGTAGGGGCGGCGGTGGTGGTGGTGACAGCCTCTGTAGGGCTGGAGGTGGTGGTGGTGACAGCCTCTGTAGGGGTGGAGGTGGTGGTGGTGACAGCCTCAGTTGGGGCGGTGGTGGTGACAGCCTCTGTAGGGGCGGCGGTGGTGGTGGTGACAGCCTCTGTAGGGGGGAGGTGGTGGTGGTGACAGCCTCTGTAGGGGTGGCGGTGGTGGTGGTGACAGCCTCTGTAGGGGTGGAGGTGGTGGTGGTGACAGCCTCTGTAGGGGTGGGTGGTGGTGACAGCCTCTGTAGGGGTGGTGGTGGTGGTGGTGTGACAGCCTCTGTAGGGGTGGAGGTGGTGGTGGTGGTGACAGCCTCTGTAGGGGTGGAGGTGGTGGTGGTGACAGCCTCTGTAGGGGGTGGTGGTGGTGGTGACAGCCTCTGTAGGGGTGGTGGTGGTGACAGCCTCTGTAGGGGCGGTGGTGGTGGTGACAGCCTCTGTAGGGCGGAGGTGGTGGTGGTGACAGCCTCTGTAGGGGTGGAGGTGGTGTTGACAGCCTCTGTAGGGGCGGTGGTGGTGGTGACAGCCTCTGTAGGGGCGGCGGTGGTGGTGGTGACAGCCTCTGTAGGGGCGGTGGTGGTGGTGGTGACAGCCTCTGTAGGGGCGGTGGTGGTGGTGACAGCCTCTGTAGGGGCGGCGGTGGTGGTGGTGGTGACAGCCTCTGTAGGGGCGGCGGTGGTGGTGGTGACAGCCTCTGTAGGGGCGGCGGTGGTGGTGACAGCCTCTGTAGGGGCGGCGGTTGTGGTGACAGCCTCTGTAGGGCCGGTGGTGGTGGTGACAGCCTCTGTAGGGGTGGAGTTGGTGGTGGTGACAGCCTCTGTAGGGGCGGCGGTGGTGGTGACAGCCGCTGTAGGGGCGGTGGTGGTGGTGACAGCCTCTGTAGGGGTGGAGTTGGTGGTGGTGACAGCCTCTGTAGGGGCGGCGGTGGTGGTGGTGACAGCCTCTGTAGGGGTGGAGGTGGTGGTGGTGACAGCCTCTGTAGGGGCGGCGCTGGTGGTGGTGACAGCCTCTGTAGGGGTGGTGGTGGTGACAGCCTCTGTAGGGGCGGCGGTGGTGGTGGTGACAGCCTCTTTAGGGCTGGAGGTGGTGGTGGTGACAGCCTCTGTAGGGGTGGAGGTGGTGTTGACAGCCTCAGTTGGGGCGGCGGTGGTGGTGACAGCCTCTGAGGGGGCGGCGCTGGTGGTGGTGACAGCCTCTGTAGGGGTGGAGGTGGTGGTGGTGACAGCCTCTGTAGGGGCGGCGGTGGTGGTGACAGCCTCTGTAGGGGCGGCGGTGGTGGTGGTGGTGACAGCTTCTGTAGGGGTGGAGGTGGTGGTGGTGGTGACAGCTTCTGTAGGGGTGGAGGTGGTGGTGGTGACAGCCTCTGTAGGGGCGGCGGTGGTGGTGACAGCCTCTGTAGGGGCGGCGGTGGTGGTGGTGACAGCTTCTGTAGGGGTGGAGGTGGTGGTGGTGACAGCCGCTGCAGGCGCGGTGGTGGTGTTGACAGCCTCTGTAGGGGCGGTGGTGGTGGTGACAGCCTCTGTAGGGGCGGTGGTGGTGGTGGTGACAGCCTCTGTAGGGGCGGCGGTGGTGGTGGTGGTGACAGCTTCTGTAGGGGTGGAGGTGGTGGTGGTGACAGCCTCTGTAGGGGCGGCGGTGGTGGTGGTGACAGCCTCTGTAGGGGTGGTGGTGGTGGTGACAGCCTCTGTAGGGGCGGCGGTGGTGGTGGTGACAGCCTCTGTAGGGGTGGAGGTGGTGGTGGTGACAATCTCTGTAGGGGTGGTGGTGGTGACAGCCTCTGTAGGGGCGGCGGTGGTGGTGGTGACAGCCTCTGTAGGGCTGGAGGTGGTGGTGGTGACAGCCTCTGTAGGGGTGGAGGTGGTGTTGACAGCCTCAGTTGGGGCGGCGGTGGTGGTGACAGCCTCTGAGGGGGCGGCGCTGGTGGTGGTGACAGCCTCTGTAGGGGTGGAGGTGGTGGTGGTGACAGCCTCTGTAGGGGTGGCGGTGGTGGTGGTGACAGCTTCTGTAGGGGTGGAGGTGGTGGTGGTGACAGCCTCTGTAGGGGTGGTGGTGGTGGTGGTGACAGCCTCTGTAGGGGTGGTGGTGGTGGTGGTGACAGCCTCTGTAGGGGTGGAGGTGGTGGTGGTGGTGACAGCCTCTGTAGGGGTGGAGGTGGTGGTGGTGACACCCTCTGTAGGGGTGGTGGTGGTGGTGGTGACAGCCTCTGTAGGGGTGGTGGTGGTGACAGCCTCTGTAGGGGCGGCAGTGGTGGTGGTGACAGCCTCTTTAGGGCTGGAGGTGGTGGTGGTGACAGCCTCTGTAGGGGTGGAGGTGGTGTTGACAGCCTCTGTAGGGGCGGTGGTGGTGGTGACAGCCTCTGTAGGGGCGGCGGTGGTGGTGGTGACAGCCTCTGTAGGGGCGGTGGTGGTGGTGGTGACAGCCTCTGTAGGGGCGGTGGTGGTGGTGACAGCCTCTGTAGGGGCGGCGGTGGTGGTGGTGGTGACAGCCTCTGTAGGGGCGGCGGTGGTGGTGGTGACAGCCTCTGTAGGGGCGGCGGTGGTGGTGGTGACAGCCTCTGTAGGGGCGGCGGTGGTGGTGACAGCCTCTGTAGGGCCGGTGGTGGTGGTGACAGCCTCTGTAGGGGTGGAGTTGGTGGTGGTGACAGCCTCTGTAGGGGCGGCGGTGGTGGTGACAGCCGCTGTAGGGGCGGTGGTGGTGGTGACAGCCTCTGTAGGGGTGGAGTTGGTGGTGGTGACAGCCTCTGTAGGGGCGGTGGTGGTGGTGACAGCCTCTGTAGGGGTGGAGGTGGTGGTGGTGACAGCCTCTGTAGGGGCGGCGGTGGTGGTGGTGACAGCCTCTGTAGGGGTGGTGGTGGTGACAGCCTCTGTAGGGGCGGCGGTGGTGGTGGTGACAGCCTCTTTAGGGCTGGAGGTGGTGGTGGTGACAGCCTCTGTAGGGGTGGTGGTGGTGGTGACAGCCTCAGTTGGGGCTGGTGGTGACAGCCTCTGAGGGGCGGCGGTGGTGGTGGTGACAGCCTCTGTAGGGGCGGAGGTGGTGGTGGTGACAGCCTCTGTAGGGGTGGGTGGTGGTGGTGACAGCTTCTGTAGGGGTGGAGGTGGTGGTGGTGACAGCCTCTGTAGGGGTGGTGGTGGTGGTGGTGACAGCCTCTGTAGGGGTGGTGGTGGTGGTGGTGGTGACAGCCTCTGTAGGGGTGGAGGTGGTGGTGGTGGTGACAGCCTCTGTAGGGGTGGAGGTGGTGGTGGTGACACCCTCTGTAGGGGTGGTGGTGGTGGTGGTGACAGCCTCTGTAGGGGTGGTGGTGGTGACAGCCTCTGTAGGGGCGGCAGTGGTGGTGGTGACAGCCTCTTTAGGGCTGGAGGTGGTGGTGGTGACAGCCTCTGTAGGGGTGGAGGTGGTGTTGACAGCCTCTGTAGGGGCGGTGGTGGTGGTGACAGCCTCTGTAGGGGCGGAGGTGGTGGTGACAGCCTCTGTAGGGGCGGTGGTGGTGGTGGTGACAGCCTCTGTAGGGGCGGTGGTGGTGGTGACAGCCTCTGTAGGGGCGGTGGTGGTGGTGGTGACAGCCTCTGTAGGGGCGGCGGTGGTGGTGGTGACAGCCTCTGTAGGGGGCGGCGGTGGTGGTGACAGCCTCTGTAGGGGCGGCGGTGGTGGTGACAGCCTCTGTAGGGGGCGGAGGTGGTGGTGGTGACAGCCTCTGTAGGGGTGGAGGTGGTGGTGGTGACAGCCTCTGTAGGGGCGGCGGTGGTGGTGACAGCCTCTGGGGGCGGTGGTGGTGGTGACAGCCTCTGTAGGGGTGGAGGTGGTGGTGGTGACAGCCTCTGTAGGGGCGGAGGTGGTGGTGGTGACAGCCTCTGTAGGGGTGGAGGTGGTGGTGGTGACAGCCTCTGTAGGGGCGGCGGTGGTGGTGGTGACAGCCTCTGTAGGGGCGGCGTGGTGGTGACAGCCTCTGCAGGGGTGGTGGTGGTGGTGGTGACAGCCTCTGTAGGGGCGGCGGTGGTGGTGGTGACAGCCTCTGTAGGGGTGGAGGTGGTGGTGGTGACAGCCTCTGTAGGGGCGGCGGTGGTGGTGGTGACAGCCTCTGTAGGGGTGGAGGTGGTGGTGGTGACAGCCTCTGTCAGGGGGGCGGTGGTGGTGGTGGTGACAGCCTCTGTAGGGGTGGAGGTGGTGGTGGTGACAGCCTCTGTAGGGGCGGCGGTGGTGGTGGTGACAGCCTCTGTAGGGGTGGTGGTGGTGGTGACAGCCTCTGTAGGGGTGGAGGTGGTGGTGGTGACAGCCTCTGTAGGGGCGGCGGTGGTGGTGGTGACAGCCTCTGCAGGGGTGGCGGTGGTGACAGCCTCTGTAGGGGCGGTGGTGGTGGTGGTGACAGCCTCTGCAGGGGCGGCGGTGGTGGTGGTGACAGCCTCTGTAGGGGCGGCGGTGGTGGTGGTGACAGCCTCTGTAGGGGCGGCGGTGGTGGTGGTGACAGCCTCTGTAGGGGTGGAGGTGGTGGTGGTGACAGCCTCTGTAGGGGCGGAGGTGGTGGTGGTGACAGCCGCTGCAGGGGTGGCGGTGGTGACTACAGCTGCAGGGGTGGTGGTGGTGGTGGTGACAGCCTCTGTAGGGGCGGCGGTGGTGGTGGTGACAGCCTCTGTAGGGGTGGAGGTGGTGGTGGTGACAGCCTCTGTAGGGGCGGCGGTGGTGGTGGTGACAGCCTCTGTAGGGGTGGTGGTGGTGGTGACAGCCTCTGTAGGGGCGGGTGGTGGTGGTGGTGACAGCCTCTGTAGGGGTGGAGGTGGTGGTGGTGACAGCCTCTGTAGGGGCGGCGGTGGTGGTGGTGACAGCCTCTGTAGGGGTGGAGGTGGTGGTGGTGACAGCCTCTGTAGGGGTGGAGGTGGTGGTGGTGACAGCCTCTGTAGGGGCGGCGGTGGTGGTGGTGACAGCCTCTGTAGGGGCGGAGGTGGTGGTGGTGACAGCCTCTGTAGGGGCGGAGGTGGTGGTGGTGACAGCCTCTGTAGGGGCGGCGGTGGTGGTGGTGACAGCCTCTGTAGGGGCGGCGGTGGTGGTGGTGACAGCCTCTGTAGGGGCGGTGGTGGTGGTGACAGCCTCTGTAGGGGCGGCGGTGGTGGGTGACAGCCTCTGTAGGGGTGGTGGTGGTGGTGGTGACAGCCTCTGTAGGGGTGGAGGTGGTGGTGGTGACAGCCTCTGTAGGGGCGGCGGTGGTGGTGGTGACAGCCTCTGTAGGGGCGGTGGTGGTGGTGACAGCCTCTGTAGGGGCGGAGGTGGTGGTGGTGACAGCCTCTGTAGGGGCGGCGGTGGTGGTGGTGACAGCCTCTGTAGGGGGCGGTGGTGGTGGTGACAGCTGCAGGGGTGGTGGTGGTGGTGGTGACAGCCTCTGTAGGGGTGGCGGTGGTGGTGGTGACAGCTTCTGTAGGGGTGGAGGTGGTGGTGGTGGTGACAGCCTCTGTAGGGGTGGAGGTGGTGGTGGTGACAGCCTCTGTAGGGGCGGTGGTGGTGGTGGTGACAGCCTCTGTAGGGGTGGAGGTGGTGGTGGTGACAGCCTCTGTAGGGGCGGCGGTGGTGGTGACAGCCGCTGAGGGGGCACAGCCTCTGTAGGGGCGGAGGTGGTGGTGGTGACAGCCTCTGTAGGGGTGGAGGTGGTGGTGGTGACAGCCTCTGTAGGGGTGTGGTGGTGGTGACAGCCTCTGTAGGGGCGGAGGTGGTGGTGGTGACAGCCTCTGCAGGGGCGGTGGTGGTGGTGACAGCCTCTGTAGGGGTGGTGGTGGTGGTGGTGACAGCCTCTGTAGGGGCGGCGGTGGTGGTGGTGACAGCCTCTGCAGGGGCGGAGGTGGTGGTGGTGACAGCCTCTGTAGGGGTGGAGGTGGTGGTGGTGACAGCCTCTGTAGGGGCGGCGGTGGTGGTGGTGACAGCCTCTGTAGGGGTGGAGGTGGTGGTGGTGACAGCCTCTGTAGGGGCGGCGGTGGTGGTGGTGACAGCCTCTGTAGGGGTGGAGGTGGTGGTGGTGACAGCCTCTGTAGGGGCGGCGGTGGTGGTGGTGACAGCCTCTGTAGGGGTGGAGGTGGTGGTGGTGACAGCCTCTGTAGGGGTGGAGGTGGTGGTGGTGACAGCCTCTGTAGGGGTGGCGGTGGTGGTGGTGACAGCCTCTGTAGGGGCGGCGGTGGTGGTGGTGACAGCCTCTGTAGGGGCGGTGGTGGTGGTGGTGACAGCCTCTGTAGGGCGGAGGTGGTGGTGGTGACAGCCTCTGTAGGGGCGGTGGTGGTGGTGGTGACAGCCTCTGTAGGGCGGCGGTGGTGGTGGTGACAGCCTCTGTAGGGGCGGTGGTGGTGGTGGTGACAGCCTCTGTAGGGGTGGAGGTGGTGGTGGTGACAGCCTCTGTAGGGGCGGCGGTGGTGGTGGTGACAGCCTCTGTAGGGCGGAGGTGGTGGTGGTGACAGCCTCTGTAGGGGTGGAGGTGGTGGTGGTGACAGCCTCTGTAGGGGTGGAGGTGGTGGTGGTGACAGCCTCTGTAGGGGCGGCGGTGGTGGTGACAGCCTCTGTAGGGGTGGAGGTGGTGGTGGTGACAGCCTCTGAGGGGGCGGCGGTGGTGGTGACAGCCTCTGTAGGGGTGGAGGTGGTGGTGGTGACAGCCTCTGTAGGGGCGGCGGTGGTGGTGGTGACAGCCGCTGCAGGCGCGGAGGTGGTGGTGGTGACAGCCTCTGTAGGGGTGGAGGTGGTGGTGGTGACAGCCTCTGTAGGGGCGGCCGTGGTGGTGGTGACAGCCTCTGTAGGGGTGGAGGTGGTGGTGGTGACAATCTCTGTCGGGGCGGCGGTGGTGGTGGTGGTGACAGCCTCTGTAGGGGTGGAGGTGGTGGTGGTGACAGCCTCTGTAGGGGCGGCGGTGGTGGTGGTGACAGCCTCTGTAGTGGTGGAGTTGGTGGTGGTGACAGCCTCTGTAGGGGTGGAGGTGGTGGTGGTAATAGCCTCTGTAGGGGTGGCGGTGGTGGTGGTGGTGACAGCCTCTGTAGGGGCGGCGGTGGTGGTGGTGACAGCCTCTGTAGGGGCGGTGGTGGTGGTGGTGACAGCCTCTGTAGGGGTGGAGGTGGTGGTGGTGACAGCCTCTGTAGGGGCGGTGGTGGTGGTGGTGACAGCCGCTGCAGGCGCGGCGGTGGTGGTGGTGACAGCCTCTGTAGGGGCGGTGGTGGTGGTGGTGACAGCCTCTGTAGGGGTGGAGGTGGTGGTGGTGACAGCCTCTGTAGGGGCGGCGGTGGTGGTGGTGGTGACAGCCTCTGTAGGGGGCGGTGGTGGTGGTGACAGCCTCTGTAGGGGGCGGTGGTGGTGGTGGTGACAGCCTCTGTAGGGGCGGAGGTGGTGGTGGTGACAGCCTCTGTAGGGGTGGAGGTGGTGGTGGTGACAGCCTCTGTAGGGGCGGCGGTGGTGGTGGTGACAGCCGCTGCAGGCGCGGCGGTGGTGGTGACAGCCTCTGTAGGGGCGGTGGTGGTGGTGACAGCCTCTGTAGGGGCGGTGGTGGTGGTGGTGACAGCCTCTGTAGGGGCGGCGGTGGTGGTGACAGCCTCTGTAGGGGTGGAGGTGGTGGTGGTGACAGCCTCTGTAGGGGCGGTGGTTGTGGTGACAGCCGCTGTAGGGGCGGAGGTGGTGGTGGTGACAGCCTCTGTAGGGGCGGCGGTGGTGGTGGTGACAGCCTCTGTAGGGGCGGTGGTGGTGGTGGTGACAGCCTCTGCAGGGGGCGGTGGTGGTGGTGACAGCCTCTGTAGGGGGCGGTGGTGGTGGTGACAGCCTCTGTAGGGGCGGTGGTGGTGGTGGTGGTGGTGGTGACAGCCTCTGTAGGGGCGGCGGTGGTGGTGGTGACAGCCTCTGTAGGGGCAGCCTGGTGACTGACAGCTGCTGGGGGTGCGGTGGTGGTGGTGACAGCCTCTGTAGGGGCGGGTGGTGGTGGTGGTGACAGCCTCTGTAGGGGCGGCGGTGGTGGTGGTGACAGCCTCTGTAGGGGTGGTGGTGGTGGTGGTGACAGCCTCTGTAGGGGCGGTGGTGGTGGTGGTGACAGCCTCTGTAGGGGCGGCGGTGGTGGTGGTGACAGCCTCTGTAGGGGCGGCGGTGGTGGTGGTGGTGACAGCCTCTGTAGGGGCGGCGGTGGTGGTGGTGACAGCCTCTGTAGGGGTGGAGGTGGTGGTGGTGACAGCCTCTGTAGGGGCGGCGGTGGTGGTGGTGACAGCCTCTGTAGGGGCGGCGGTGGTGGTGGTGACAGCCTCTGTAGGGGGCGGTGGTGGTGGTGACAGCCTCTGTAGGGGTGGAGGTGGTGGTGGTGGTGACAGCCTCTGTAGGGGCGGTGGTGGTGGTGGTGACAGCCTCTGTAGGGGCGGTGGTGGTGGTGGTGACAGCCTCTGTAGGGGGTGGTGGTGGTGACAGCCTCTGTAGGGGGTGGGTGGTGGTGGTGACAGCCTCTGTAGGGGCGGGGTGGTGGTGGTGACAGCCTCTGTAGGGGGGGCGGTGGTGGTGGTGACAGCCTCTGTAGGGGCGGAGGTGGTGGTGACAGCCTCTGTAGGGGTGGAGGTGGTGGTGGTGACAGCCTCTGTAGGGCGGTGGTGGTGGTGGTGACAGCCTCTGTAGGGTGGAGGTGGTGGTGGTGACAGCCTCTGTAGGGGCGGCGGTGGTGGTGGTGACAGCCTCTGTAGGGGCGGAGGTGGTGGTGGTGACAGCCTCTGTAGGGGCGGTGGTGGTGGTGGTGACAGCCTCTGTAGGGGTGGTGGTGGTGGTGGTGACAGCCTCTGTAGGGGCGGTGGTGGTGGTGGTGACAGCCTCTGTAGGGGGGAGGTGGTGGTGGTGACAGCCTCTGTAGGGGCGGAGGCGGTGGTGGTGGTGGGTGACAGCCTCTGTAGGGGCGGTGGTGGTGGTGGTGACAGCCTCTGTAGGGGCGGAGGTGGTGGTGGTGACAGCCTCTGCAGGGCGGTGGTGGTGGTGACAGCCTCTGTAGGGGTGGCGGTGGTGGTGGTGACAGCCTCTGTAGGGGTGGAGGTGGTGGTGCTGACAGCCTCTGTAGGGGCGGCGGTGGTGGTGGTGACAGCCTCTGTAGGGGTGGAGGTTGTGGTGGTGACAGCCTCTGTAGGGGCGGTGGTGGTGGTGGTGACAGCCTCTGTAGGGGCAGAGGCCTCTTTAGGGGCGGAGGTGGTGGTGGTGACAGCCTCTGTAGGGGCGGTGGTGGTGGTGGTGACAGCCTCTGTAGGGGCGGAGGTGGTGGTGGTGACAGCCTCTGCAGGGGCGGTGGTGGTGGTGGTGACAGCCTCTGTAGGGGAGGCGGTGGTGGTGGTGACAGCCTCTGTAGGGGTGGAGGTGGTGGTGGTGACAGCCTCTGCAGGGGCGGTGGTGGTGGTGACAGCCTCTGTAGGGGTGGAGGTGGTGGTGGTGACAGCCTCTGTAGGGGCGGTGGTGGTGGTGGTGACAGCCTCTGTAGGGGTGGAGGTGGTGGTGGTGACAGCCTCTGTAGGGCGGTGGTGGTGGTGACAGCCTCTGTAGGGGTGGAGGTGGTGGTGGTGACAGCCTGCTGGCGGTGGTGAGGGGGGCAGGTGGTGGTGGTGACAGCCTCTGTAGGGGCGGAGGTGGTGGTGGTGACAGCCTCTGCAGGGGCGGTGGTGGTGGTGGTGACAGCCTCTGTAGGGGAGGCGGTGGTGGTGGTGACAGCCTCTGTAGGGGTGGAGGTGGTGGTGGTGACAGCCTCTGTAGGGGCGGCGGTGGTGGTGGTGACAGCCTCTGTAGGGGTGGAGGTGGTGGTGGTGACAGCCTCTGTAGGGGCGGTGGTTGTGGTGACAGCCGGTGTAGGGGCGGAGGTGGTGGTGGTGACAGCCACTGTAGGGGCGGCGGTGGTGGTGACAGCCTCTGTAGGGGTGGTGGTGGTGACAGCCTCTGTAGGGGCGGCGGTGGTGGTGACAGCCTCTGTAGGGGCGGTGGTGGTGGTGGTGACAGCCTCTGTAGGGGCGGCGGTGGTGGTGGTGGTTACAGCCGCTGCAGGCGCGGCGGTGTTGGTGGTGACAGCCTCTGTAGGGGCGGCGGTGGTGGTGGTGACAGCCGCTGTAGGGGCGGCTGTGGTGGTGGTGACAGCCTCTGTAGGGGCGGCGGTGGTGGTGATAGACTCTGTAGGGGTGGAGGTGGTGGTGGTGACAGCCTCTGTAGGGGCGGCGGTGGTGGTGACAGCCTCTGTAGGGGCGGCGGTGGTGACAGCCTCTGTAGGGGCGGCGGTGGTGGTGACAGCCTCTGTAGGGGCGGTGGTGGTGGTGACAGCCTCTGTAGGGGCGGTGGTGGTGGTGGTGACAGCCTCTGTAGGGGCGGTGGTGGTGGTGGTGACAGCCTCTGTAGGGGCGGTGGTGGTGGTGACAGCCTCTGCAGGGGCGGTGGTGGTGGTGGTGACAGCCTCTGTGGGGAGCGGTGGTGGTGGTGACAGCCTCTGTAGGGGTGGAGGTGGTGGTGGTGACAGCCTCTGTAGGGGCGGCGGTGGTGGTGGTGACAGCCTCTGTAGGGGCGGCGGTGGTGGTGGTGACAGCCTCTGTAGGGGCGATGGTGATGACTACAGCTGTAGGGGCGGTGGTGGTGGTGACAGCCTCTGTAGGGGCGGCGGTGGTGGTGGTGACAGCCTCTGTAGGGGCGGAGGTGGTGGTGGTGACAGCCTCTGCAGGCGCGGTGGTGGTGGTGACAGCCTCTGTAGGGGCGGTGGTGGTGGTGGTGACAGCCTCTGTAGGGGGCGGTGGTGGTGGTGACAGCCTCTGTAGGGGTGGAGGTGGTGGTGGTGACAGCCTCTGCAGGGGCGGCGGTGGTGGTGGTGACAGCCTCTGTAGGGGCGGTGGTGGTGGTGGTGACAGCCTCTGTAGGGGTGGAGGTGGTGGTGGTGACAGCCTCTGTAGGGGCGGCGGTGGTGGTGGTGACAGCCTCTGTAGGGGTGGCGGTGGTGGTGGTGACAGCCTCTGTAGGGGCGGCGGTGGTGGTGGTGACAGCCTCTGTAGGGGTGGCGGTGGTGGTGGTGACAGCCTCTGTAGGGGCGGTGGTGGTGGTGGTGACAGCCTCTGTAGGGGCGGAGGTGGTGGTGGTGACAGCCTCTGCAGGGGTGGCGGTGGTGGTGGTGACAGCCTCTGTAGGGGCGGTGGTGGTGGTGGTGACAGCCTCTGTAGGGGCGGCGGTGGTGGTGGTGACAGCTGCTGCAGGGGTGGCGGTGGTGGTGGTGACAGCCTCTGTAGGGGCGGAGGTGGTGGTGGTGACAGCCTCTGTAGGGGCGGAGGTGGTGGTGGTGACAGCCTCTGTAGGGGTGGCAGTGGTGGTGGTGACAGCCTCTGTAGGGGTGGGTGGTGGTGGTGACAGCCTCTGTAGGGGTGGTGGTGGTGGTGACAGCCTCTGTAGGGGTGGAGGTGGTGGTGGTGACAGCCTCTGGCGGTGGTGACTACAGCTGCAGGGGGCGGTGGTGGTGGAGACAGCCTCTGTAGGGGCGGAGGTGGTGGTGGTGACAGCCTCTGCAGGGGTGGTGGTGGTGGTGGTGACAGCCTCTGTAGGGCGGCGGTGGTGGTGGTGACAGCCTCTGTAGGGGTGGAGGTGGTGGTGGTGACAGCCTCTGTAGGGGCGGCGGTGGTGGTGGTGACAGCCTCTGTAGGGGTGGAGGTGGTGGTGGTGACAGCCTCTGTAGGGGCGGTGGTGGTGGTGACAGCCTCTGTAGGGGCGGAGGTGGTGGTGGTGACAGCCTCTGTAGGGGCGGCGGTGGTGGTGGTGACAGCCTCTGTAGGGGCGGAGGTGGTGGTGGTGACAGCCTCTGTAGGGGCGGCGGTGGTGGTGGTGACAGCCTCTGTAGGGGCGATGGTGGTGACTGACAGCCTCTGTAGGGGCGGTGGTGGTGGTGACAGCCTCTGTAGGGGCGGCTGGTGGTGGTGACAGCCTCTGTAGGGGCGGTGGTGGTGGTGGTGACAGCCTCTGTAGGGGCGGCGGTGGTGGTGGTGACAGCCTCTGTAGGGGCGGCGGTGGTGGTGGTGACAGCCTCTGTAGGGGCGGTGGTGGTGGTGACAGCCTCTGTAGGGGTGGAGGTGGTGGTGGTGACAGCCTCTGCAGGGGCGGGCGGTGGTGGTGGTGACAGCCTCTGTAGGGGCGGTGGTGGTGGTGGTGACAGCCTCTGTAGGGGTGGAGGTGGTGGTGGTGACAGCCTCTGTAGGGGCGGCGGTGGTGGTGGTGACAGCCTCTGTAGGGGTGGCGGTGGTGGTGGTGACAGCCTCTGTAGGGGCGGCGGTGGTGGTGGTGACAGCCTCTGTAGGGGTGGCGGTGGTGGTGGTGACAGCCTCTGTAGGGGCGGCGGTGGTGGTGGTGACAGCCTCTGTAGGGGCGGCGGTGGTGGTGGTGACAGCTGCTGCAGGGGTGGCGGTGGTGGTGGTGACAGCCTCTGTAGGGGCGGCGGTGGTGGTGGTGACAGCCTCTGTAGGGGCGGTGGTGGTGGTGGTGACAGCTGCTGCAGGGGTGGCGGTGGTGGTGGTGACAGCCTCTGTAGGGGCGGAGGTGGTGGTGGTGACAGCCTCTGTAGGGGCGGAGGTGGTGGTGGTGACAGCCTCTGTAGGGGCGGCGGTGGTGGTGGTGACAGCCTCTGTAGGGGTGGCGGTGGTGGTGGTGACAGCCTCTGTAGGGGTGGTGGTGGTGGTGGTGACAGCCTCTGTAGGGGGTGGTGGTGGTGACTAGCTGCAGGGGCGGGTGGTGGTGGTGACAGCCTCTGTAGGGGCGGCGGTGGTGGTGGTGACAGCCTCTGCAGGGGTGGTGGTGGTGGTGGTGACAGCCTCTGTAGGGGGTGGTGGTGGTGACAGCTGCTGCAGGGGGCGGTGGTGGTGGTGACAGCCTCTGTAGGGGTGGTGGTGGTGGTGGTGACAGCCTCTGTAGGGGTGGTGGTGGTGACAGCCTCTGTAGGGGTGGCGGTGGTGGTGACAGCCTCTGACGGTGGTGGTGGTGACAGCTCTGTAGGGGCGGTGGTGGTGGTGGTGACAGCCTCTGTAGGGGGCGGTGGTGGTGGTGACAGCCTCTGTAGGGGCGGAGGTGATGGTGGTGACAGCCTCTGTAGGGGCGGCGGTGGTGGTGGTGGTGACAGCCTCTGCAGGGGCGGCGGTGGTGGTGGTGACAGCTGCTGCAGGGGTGGCGGTGGTGGTGGTGACAGCCTCTGTAGGGGCGGTGGTGGTGGTGGTGACAGCCTCTGTAGGGGCGGAGGTGGTGGTGGTGACAGCCTCTGTAGGGGCGGCGGTGGTGGTGGTGACAGCCTCTGTAGGGGGCGGCGGTGGTGGTGGTGACAGCCTCTGTAGGGGCGGCGGTGGTGGTGGTGACAGCCTCTGTAGGGGTGGAGGTGGTGGTGGTGACAGCCTCTGTAGGGGCGGCGGTGGTGGTGACAGCCTCTGTAGGGGTGGAGGTGGTGGTGGTGACAGCCTCTGTAGGGGCGGCGGGTGGTGGTGACAGCCTCTGTAGGGGCGGTGGTGGTGGTGACAGCCTCTGTAGGGGTGGTGGTGGTGGTGACAGCCTCTGTAGGGGTGGAGGTGGTGGTGGTGACAGCCTCTGTAGGGGCGGCGGTGGTGGTGACAGCCGCTGCAGGGGCGGCGGTGGTGGTGGTGACAGCCTCTGTAGGGGTGGAGGTGGTGGTGGTGACAGCCTCTGTAGGGGCGGCGGTGGTGGTGGTGACAGCCTCTGTAGGGGCGGTGGTGGTGGTGACAGCCTCTGTAGGGGCGGCGGTGGTGGTGGTGACAGCCGCTGCAGGGGCGGCGGTGGTGGTGGTGACAGCCTCTGTAGGGCGGCGGTGGTGGTGGTGACAGCCTCTGTAGGGGCGGCGGTGGTGGTGACAGCCTCTGTAGGGCGGCGGTGGTGGTGGTGACAGCCTCTGTAGGGGTGGAGGTGGTGGTGGTGACAGCCTCTGTAGGGGTGGATGGTGGTGGTGGTGACAGCCTCTGCAGGGGTGGCGGTGGTGGTGGTGACAGCCTCTGTAGGGGGCGGTGGTGGTGGTGACAGCCTCTGTAGGGGTGGAGGTGGTGGTGGTGACAGCCTCTGTAGGGGCGGTGGTGGTGGTGGTGACAGCCTCTGTAGGGGTGGAGGTGGTGGTGGTGACAGCCTCTGTAGGGGCGGTGGTGGTGGTGACAGCCTCTGTAGGGGCGGAGGTGGTGGTGGTGACAGCCTCTGTAGGGGCGGCGGTGGTGGTGGTGACAGCCTCTGTAGGGGGCGGAGGTGGTGGTGGTGACAGCCTCTGTAGGGGCGGCGGTGGTGGTGGTGACAGCCTCTGTAGGGGCGATGGTGATGACTACAGCTGTGGGGGCGCGGTGGTGGTGGTGACAGCCTCTGTAGGGCGGCGGTGGTGGTGGTGACAGCCTCTGTAGGGGCGGCGGTGGTGGTGGTGACAGCCTCTGTAGGGCGCGGTGGTGGTGGTGACAGCCTCTGTAGGGGCGGCAGTGGTGGTGGTGACAGCCTCTGTAGGGCGGTGGTGGTGGTGACAGCCTCTGTAGGGGTGGAGGTGGTGGTGGTGACAGCCTCTGCAGGGGCGGCGGTGGTGGTGGTGACAGCCTCTGTAGGGGCGGTGGTGGTGGTGGTGACAGCCTCTGTAGGGGTGGAGGTGGTGGTGGTGACAGCCTCTGTAGGGGCGGCGGTGGTGGTGGTGACAGCCTCTGTAGGGGTGGCGGTGGTGGTGGTGACAGCCTCTGTAGGGGCGGCGGTGGTGGTGGTGACAGCCTCTGTAGGGGCGGCGGTGGTGGTGGTGACAGCCTCTGTAGGGGCGGTGGTGGTGGTGACAGCCTCTGTAGGGGCGGCGGTGGTGGTGGTGACAGCTGCTGCAGGGGTGGCGGTGGTGGTGGTGACAGCCTCTGTAGGGGCGGCGGTGGTGGTGGTGACAGCCTCTGTAGGGGCGGCGGTGGTGGTGGTGACAGCTGCTGCAGGGGTGGCGGTGGTGGTGGTGACAGCCTCTGTAGGGGCGGAGGTGGTGGTGGTGACAGCCTCTGTAGGGGCGGAGGTGGTGGTGGTGACAGCCTCTGTAGGGGCGGCAGTGGTGGTGGTGACAGCCTCTGTAGGGGTGGAGGTGGTGGTGGTGACAGCCTCTGTAGGGGCGGCGGTGGTGGTGACAGCCTCTGTAGGGGTGGAGGTGGTGGTGGTGACAGCTGCTGCAGGGGTGGCGGTGGTGACTACAGCTGCAGGGGCAGCGGTGGTGGTGGAGACAGCCTCTGTAGGGGCGGAGGTGGTGGTGGTGACAGCCTCTGCAGGGGCGGTGGTGGTGGTGGTGACAGCCTCTGTAGGGGAGGCGGTGGTGGTGGTGACAGCCTCTGTAGGGGTGGAGGTGGTGTTGGTGACAGCCTCTGTAGGGGCGGCGGTGGTGGTGGTGACAGCCTCTGTAGGGGTGGAGGTGGTGGTGGTGACAGCCTCTGTAGGGGCGGTGGTTGTGGTGACAGCCGCTGTAGGGGCGGAGGTGGTGGTGGTGACAGCCACTGTAGGGGCGGCGGTGGTGGTGGTGACAGCCTCTGTAGGGGCGGAGGTGGTGGTGGTGACAGCCTCTGTAGGGGCGGCGGTGGTGGTGGTGACAACCTCTGTAGGGGCGATGGTGATGACTACAGCTGTAGGGGCGGTGGTGGTGGTGACAGCCTCTGTAGGCGCGGCGGTGGTGGTGGTGACAGCCTCTGTAGGGGCGGCGGTGATGGTGGTGGTGACAGCCTCTGTAGGCGCGGCGGTGGTGGTGGTGACAGCCTCTGTAGGGGCGGCAGTGGTGGTGGTGACAGCCTCTGTAGGGGCGGCGGTGGTGGTGACAGCCTCTGTAGGGGTGGAGGTGGTGGTGGTGACAGCCTCTGCAGGGGCGGCGGTGGTGGTGGTGACAGCCTCTGTAGGGGCGGTGGTGGTGGTGGTGACAGCCTCTGTAGGGGTGGAGTTGGTGGTGGTGACAGCCTCTGTAGGGGCGGCGGTGGTGGTGGTGACAGCCTCTGTAGGGGTGGCGGTGGTGGTGGTGACAGCCTCTGTAGGGGCGGCGGTGGTGGTGGTGACAGCCTCTGTAGGGGCGGCGGTGGTGGTGGTGACAGCCTCTGTAGGGGCGGCGGTGGTGGTGGTGACAGCCTCTGTAGGGGCGGCGGTGGTGGTGGTGACAGCCTCTGCAGGGGTGGCGGTGGTGGTGGTGACAGCCTCTGTAGGGGCGGCGGTGGTGGTGGTGACAGCCTCTGTAGGGGCGGCGGTGGTGGTGGTGACAGCTGCTGCAGGGGTGGCGGTGGTGGTGGTGACAGCCTCTGTAGGGGCGGAGGTGGTGGTGGTGACAGCCTCTGTAGGGGCGGTGGTGGTGGTGGTGACAGCCTCTGTAGGGGCGGCAGTGGTGGTGGTGACAGCCTCTGTAGGGGTGGCGGTGGTGGTGGTGACAGCCTCTGTAGGGGTGGTGGTGGTGGTGGTGACAGCCTCTGTAGGGGTGCCGGTGGTGACTACAGCTGCAGGGGCAGCGGTGGTGGTGGTGACAGCCTCTGTAGGGGCGGCGGTGGTGGTGGTGACAGCCTCTGTAGGGGTGGTGGTGGTGGTGGTGACAGCCTCTGTAGGGGTGGTGGTGGTGACAGCTGCTGCAGGGGCGGCGGTGGTGGTGACAGCCTCTGTAGGGGTGGTGGTGGTGGTGACAGCCTCTGTAGGGGTGGCGGTGGTGGTGACAGCCTCTGTAGGGGTGGCGGTGGTGGTGACAGCCTCTGAAGGGGCGGTGGTGGTGGTGACAGCCGCTGTAGGGGCGGTGGTGGTGGTGGTGACAGCCTCTGTAGGGGCGGCGGTGGTGGTGACAGCCTCTGTAGGGGCGGAGGTGATGGTGGTGACAGCCTCTGTAGGGGCGACGGTGGTGGTGGTGGTGACAGCCTCTGCAGGGGCAGCGGTGGTGGTGGTGACAGCTGCTGCAGGGGTGGCGGCGGTGGTGGTGACAGCCTCTGTAGGGGCGGCGGTGGTGGTGGTGGTGACAGCCTCTGTAGGGGCGGCGGTGGTGGTGGTGACAGCCTCTAGAGGGGCGGCGGTGGTGGTGGTGACAGCCTCTGTAGGGGCGGTGGTGGTGGTGACAGCCTCTGTAGGGGCGGCGGTGGTGGTGGTGACAGCCTCTGTAGGGGTGGAGGTGGTGGTGGTGACAGCCTCTGTAGGGGCGGCGGTGGTGGTGACAGCCTCTGTAGGGGTGGAGGTGGTGGTGGTGACAGCCTCTGTAGGGGCGGCGGTGGTGGTGACAGCCTCTGTAGGGGCGGCGGTGGTGGTGACAGCCTCTGTAGGGGTGGTGGCAGTCGTGGTGACAGCCTCTGTAGGGGTGGAGGTGGTGGTGGTGACAGCCTCTGTAGGGGCGGCGGTGGTGGTGACAGTCTCTGTAGGGGCGGCGGTGGTGGTGGTGACAGCCTCTGTAGGGGTGGAGGTGGTGGTGGTGACAGCCTCTGTAGGGGCGGCGGTGGTGGTGGTGACAGCCTCTGTAGGGGCGGCGGTGGTGGTGACAGCCTCTGTAGGGGCGGCGGTGGTGGTGGTGACAGCTGCTGCAGGGGTGGCGGTGGTGGTGGTGACAGCCTCTGTAGGGGCGGCGGTGGTGGTGACAGCCTCTGTAGGGGCGGCGGTGGTGGTGACAGCCTCTGTAGGGGCGGCGGTGGTGGTGGTGACAGCCGCTGTAGGGGTGGAGGTGGTGGTGGTGACAGCCTCTGTAGGGGTGGATGTGGTGGTGGTGACAGCCTCTGTAGGGGTGGAGGTGGTGGTGCTGACAGCCTCTGTAGGGGCGGCGGTGGTGGTGGTGACAGCCTCTGTAGGGGCGGCGGTGGTGGTGACAGCCTCTGTAGAGGTGGAGGTGGTGGTGCTGACAGCCTCTGTAGGGGGCGGTGGTGGTGGTGACAGCCTCTGTAGGGGTGGAGGTGGTGGTGGTGACAGCCTCTGTAGGGGCGGCGGTGGTGGTGGTGACAGCCTCTGTAGGGGAGGAGGTGGTGGTGGTGACAGCCTCTGTAGGGGCGGCGGTGGTGGTGGTGACAGCCTCTGTAGGGGGCGGTGGTGGTGGTGACAGCCTCTGTAGGGGGGGTGGTGGTGGTGACAGCCTCTGTAGGGGTGGAGGTGGTGGTGGTGACAGCCTCTGTAGGGGCGGTGGTGGTGGTGGTGACAGCCTCTGTAGGGGTGGAGGTGGTGGTGGTGACAGCCTCTGTAGGGGTGGAGGTGGTGGTGGTGACAGCCTCTGTAGGGGCGGCGGTGGTGGTGACAGCCTCTGTAGGGGTGGAGGTGGTGGTGGTGACAGCCTCTGTAGGGGCGGCGGTGGTGGTGGTGACAGCTGCTGCAGGGGTGGCGGTGGTGGTGGTGACAGCCTCTGTAGGGGCGGCGGTGGTGGTGGTGACAGCCTCTGTAGGGGCGGCGGTGGTGGTGGTGACAGCCTCTGTAGGGGCGGCGGTGGTGGTGACAGCCTCTGTAGGGGCGGTGGTGGTGGTGGTGGTGACAGCCTCTGTAGGGGTGGAGGTGGTGTTGACAGCCTCTGTAGCGGCGGCGGTGGTGGTGACAGCCTCTGAGGGGGCGGCGCTGGTGGTGGTGACAGCCTCTGTAGGGGTGGAGGTGGTGGTGGTGACAGCCTCTGTAGGGGTGGCGGTGGTGGTGGTGACAGCTTCTGTAGGGGTGGAGGTGGTGGTGGTGGTGACAGCCTCTGTAGGGGTGGAGGTGGTGGTGGTGACAGCCTCTGTAGGGGAGGCGGTGGTGGTGGTGACAGCCTCTTTAGGGCTGGAGGTGGTGGTGGTGACAGCCTCTGTAGGGGTGGAGGTGGTGGTGACAGCCTCTGTAGGGGCGGTGGTGGTGGTGACAGCCTCTGTAGGGGCGGCGGTGGTGGTGACAGCCTCTGTAGGGGCGGCGGTGGTGGTGGTGACAGCCTCTGTAGGGGCGGTGGTGGTGGTGGTGACAGCCTCTGTAGGGCGGCGGTGGTGGTGGTGACAGCCTCTGTAGGGGTGGAGGTGGTGGTGGTGACAGCCTCTGTAGGGGCGGCGGTGGTGGTGGTGACAGCCGCTGCAGGCGCGGCGGTGGTGGTGGTGACAGCCTCTGTAGGGGCGGTGGTGGTGGTGGTGACAGCCGCAGTAGGGGCGGTGGTTGTGGTGACAGCCGCTGTAGGGGCGGAGGTGGTGGTGGTGACAGCCTCTGTAGGGGCGGCGGTGGTGGTGGTGACAGCCTCTGTAGGGGCGGCGGTGGTGACTACAGCTGCAGGGGCGGTGGTTGTGGTGGTGACAGCCTCTGTAGGGGCGGCGGTGGTGGTGGTGACAGCCTCTGTAGGGGTGGAGGTGGTGGTGGTGGTGACAGCCTCTGTAGGGGTGGAGGTGGTGGTGGTGACAGCCTCTGTAGGGGCGGCGGTGGTGGTGGTGACAGCCTCTGTAGGGCTGGAGGTGGTGGTGGTGACAGCCTCTGTAGGGGTGGAGGTGGTGTTGACAGCCTCTGTAGGGGTGGAGGTGGTGTTGACAGCCTCTGTAGGGGCGGTGGTGGTGGTGACAGCCTCTGTAGGGGTGGAGGTGGTGTTGACAGCCTCTGTAGGGGTGGTGGTGGTGGTGACAGCCTCTGTAGGGGCGGCGGTGGTGGTGGTGACAGCCTCTGTAGGGGTGGAGGTGGTGGTGGTGACAGCCTCTGTAGGGGTGGAGGTGGTGTTGACAGCCTCTTTAGGGGCGGCGGTGGTGGTGACAGCCTCTGAGGAGGCGGCGCTGGTGGTGGTGACAGCCTCTGTAGGGGTGGAGGTGGTGGTGGTGACAGCCTCTGTAGGGGTGGCGGTGGTGGTGGTGACAGCTTCTGTAGGGGTGGAGGTGGTGCTGGTGGTGACAGCCTCTGTAGGGGTGGAGGTGGTGGTGGTGACAGCCTCTGTAGGGACGGCGGTGGTGGTGGTGACAGCCTCTTTAGGGCTGGAGGTGGTGGTGGTGACAGCCTCTGTAGGGGTGGAGGTGGTGTTGACAGCCTCTGTAGGGGCGGTGGTGGTGGTGACAGCCTCTGTAGGGGCGGCGGTGGTGGTGGTGACAGCCTCTGTAGGGGCGGCGGTGGTGGTGGTGACAGCCGCTGTAGGGGTGGAGTTGGTGGTGGTGACAGCCTCTGTAGGGGTGGAGGTGGTGTTGGTGACAGCCTCTGTGGGGGCGGCGCTGGTGGTGGTGACAGCCTCTGTAGGGGCGGCGCTGGTGGTGGTGACAGCCTCTGTAGGGGTGGAGGTGGTGGTGGTGACAGCCTCTGTAGGGGTGGAGGTGGTGGTGGTGACAGCCTCTGTAGGGGTGGAGGTGGTGGTGGTGACAGCCTCTGTAGGGGCGGCGGTGGTGGTGGTGACAGCCGCTGCAGGCGCGGCGGTGGTGGTGGTGACAGCCTCTGTAGGGGCGGTGGTGGTGGTGGTGACAGCCGCTGCAGGCGCGGCGGTGGTGGTGGTGACAGCCTCTGTAGGGGCGGTGGTGGTGGTGGTGACAGCCTCTGGTTGTGGTGACAGCCTCTGGGGGCGGCGGTGGTGGTGGTGACAGCCTCTGTAGGGGCGGGTGGTGGTGGTGACAGCCTCTGTAGGGGCGGCGGTGGTGGTGGTGACAGCCTCTGTAGGGGTGGCGGTGGTGACTACAGCTGCAGGGGCGGTGGTTGTGGTGGTGACAGCCGCTGTAGGGGTGGCGGTGGTGGTGGTGACAGCCTCTGTAGGGGTGGCGGTGGTGACTACAGCTGCAGGGGCGGTGGTTGTGTGGTGACAGCCGCTGTGCAGGGCGGTGGTGGTGGTGACAGCCTCTGTAGGGGTGGAGGTGGTGGTGGTGGTGACAGCCTCTGTAGGGGTGGAGATGGTGGTGGTGACAGCCTCTGTAGGGGCGGCGGTGGTGGTGGTGACAGCCTCTGTAGGGCTGGAGGTGGTGGTGGTGACAGCCTCTGTAGGGGTGGAGGTGGTGTTGACAGCCTCTGTAGGGGGGTGGTGACAGCCTCTGTAGGGGGTGGAGGTGGTGTTGACAGCCTCTGTAGGGGCGGTGGTGGTGGTGACAGCCTCTGTAGGGGTGGAGGTGGTGGTGGTGACAGCTTCTGTAGGGGCGGCGGTGGTGGTGGTGACAGCCTCTGTAGGGGTGGAGGTGGTGGTGGTGACAATCTCTGTCGGGGCGGCGGTGGTGGTGGTGGTGACAGCCTCTGTAGGGGTGGAGGTGGTGGTGGTGACAGCCTCTGTAGGGGCGACGGTGGTGGTGGTGACAGCCTCTGTAGGGGTGGAGTTGGTGGTGGTGACAGCCTCTGTAGGGGTGGAGGTGGTGGGGGTGACAGCCTCTGTAGGGGCGGCGATGGTGGTGGTGACAGCCTCTGTAGGGGCGGCGGTGGTGGTGGTGACAGCCTCTGCAGGGGTGGAGTTGGTGGTGGTGACAGCCTCTGTAGGGGCGGCGGTGGTGGTGGTGACAGCCTCTGTAGGGGCGGCGGTGGTGGTGGTGACAGCCTCTGCAGGGGCGGCGGTGGTGGTGGTGACAGCCTCTGTAGGGGTGGAGGTGGTGGTGGTGACAGCCTCTGTAGGGGTGGAGGTGGTGGTGGTGACAGCCTCTGTAGGGGTGGAGGTGGTGGTGGTGACAGCCTCTGTAGGGGCGGCGCTGGTGGTGGTGACAGCCTCTGTAGGGGTGGAGGTGGTGGTGGTGACAGCCTCTGTAGGGGCGGTGGTGGTGGTGGTGACAGCCTCTGTAGGGGCGGTGGTGGTGGTGGTGACAGCCTCTGTAGGGGTGGAGGTGGTGGTGGTGACAGCCTCTGTAGGGGCGGCGGTGGTGGTGGTGACAGCCTCTGTAGGGGTGGAGGTGGTGGTGGTGACAGCCTCTGTAGGGGCGGTGGTGGTGGTGGTGACAGCCTCTGTAGGGGCGGCGCTGGTGGTGGTGACAGCCTCTGTAGGGGTGGAGGTGGTGGTGGTGACAGCCCCTGTAGGGGCGGCGGTGGTGGTGGTGACAGCCTCTGCAGGCGCGGTGGTGGTGGTGACAGCCTCTGTAGGGGCGGTGGTGGTGGTGGTGACAGCCGCAGTAGGGGCGGTGGTTGTGGTGACAGCCGCTGTAGGGGCGGAGGTGGTGGTGGTGACAGCCTCTGTAGGGGTGGAGGTGGTGGTGGTGGTGACACCTGCTGCAGGGGTGGCGGTGGTGGTGGTGACAGCCTCTGTAGGGGCGGCGGTGGTGGTGGTGACAGCCTCTGTAGGGGCGCCGGAGGTGGTGGTGACAGCCTCTGTAGGGGTGGCGGTGGTGACTACAGCTGCAGGGGCGGTGGTTGTGGTGGTGACAGCCGCTGTAGGGGTGGCGGTGGTGGTGGTGACAGCTTCTGTAGGGGTGGAGGTGGTGGTGGTGGTGACAGCCTCTGTAGGGGTGGAGGTGGTGGTGGTGACAGCCTCTGTAGGGGCGGCGGTGGTGGTGGTGACAGCCTCTGTAGGGCTGGAGGTGGTGGTGGTGACAGCCTCTGTAGGGGTGGAGGTGGTGTTGACAGCCTCTGTAGGGGCGGTGGTGGTGGTGACAGCCTCTGTAGGGGTGGAGGTGGTGTTGACAGCCTCTGTAGGGGCGGTGGTGGTGGTGACAGCCTCTGTAGGGGCGGCGGTGGTGGTGGTGACAGCCTCTGTAGGGGTGGTGGTGGTGACAGCCTCTGTAGGGGTGGAGGTGGTGTTGACAGCCTCTGTAGGGGCGGCGGTGGTGGTGACAGCCTCTGAGGGGGCGGCGCTGGTGGTGGTGACAGCCTCTGTAGGGGTGGAGGTGGTGGTGGTGACAGCCTCTGTAGGGGTGGCGGTGGTGGTGGTGACAGCTTCTGTAGGGGTGGAGGTGGTGGTGGTGGTGACAGCCTCTGTAGGGGTGGAGGTGGTGGTGGTGACAGCCTCTGTAGGGGCGGCGGTGGTGGTGGTGACAGCCTCTTTAGGGCTGGAGGTGGTGGTGGTGACAGCCTCTGTAGGGGTGGAGGTGGTGTTGACAGCCTCTGTAGGGGAGGTGGTGGTGGTGACAGCCTCTGTAGGGGTGACGGTGGTGGTGGTGACAGCCTCTGTAGGGGTGGAGGTGGTGGTGGTGACAGCCTCTGTAGGGGGCGGCGGTGGTGGTGGTGACAGCCTCTGTAGGGGCGGTGGTGGTGGTGGTGACAGCCTCTGTAGGGGCGGCGGTGGTGGTGGTGACAGCCGCTGTAGGGGTGGAGTTGGTGGTGGTGACAGCCTCTGTAGGGGTGGAGGTGGTGTTGGTGACAGCCTCTGTAGGGGCGGCGGTGGTGGTGGTGACAGCCTCTGTAGGGGTGGAGGTGGTGGTGGTGACAGCCTCTGTAGGGGCGGCGGTGGTGGTGGTGACAGCCTCTGTAGGGCTGGAGGTGGTGGTGGTGACAGCCTCTGTAGGGGTGGAGGTGGTGTTGACAGCCTCTGTAGGGGCGGTGGTGGTGGTGACAGCCTCTGTAGGGGTGGAGGTGGTGTTGACAGCCTCTGTAGGGGCGGTGGTGGTGGTGACAGCCTCTGTAGGGGCGGCGGTGGTGGTGGTGACAGCCTCTGTAGGGGTGGTGGTGGTGACAGCCTCTGTAGGGGTGGAGGTGGTGTTGACAGCCTCTGTAGGGGCGGCGGTGGTGGTGACAGCCTCTGAGGGGGCGGCGCTGGTGGTGGTGACAGCCTCTGTAGGGGTGGAGGTGGTGGTGGTGACAGCCTCTGTAGGGGTGGCGGTGGTGGTGGTGACAGCTTCTGTAGGGGTGGAGGTGGTGGTGGTGGTGACAGCCTCTGTAGGGGTGGAGGTGGTGGTGGTGACAGCCTCTGTAGGGGCGGCGGTGGTGGTGGTGACAGCCTCTTTAGGGCTGGAGGTGGTGGTGGTGACAGCCTCTGTAGGGGTGGAGGTGGTGTTGACAGCCTCTGTAGGGGAGGTGGTGGTGGTGACAGCCTCTGTAGGGGTGACGGTGGTGGTGGTGACAGCCTCTGTAGGGGTGACGGTGGTGGTGGTGACAGCCTCTGTAGGGGCGGCGGTGGTGGTGGTGACAGCCTCTGTAGGGGCGGTGGTGGTGGTGGTGACAGCCTCTGTAGGGGCGGCGGTGGTGGTGGTGACAGCCTCTGTAGGGGTGGAGGTGGTGGTGGTGACAGCCTCTGTAGGGGTGGAGGTGGTGTTGGTGACAGCCTCTGTAGGGGCGGTGGTGGTGGTGGTGACAGCCTCTGTAGGGGTGGAGGTGGTGGTGGTGACAGCCTCTGTAGGGGCGGTGGTGGTGGTGGTGACAGCCGCAGTAGGGGCGGTGGTTGTGGTGACAGCCGCTGTAGGGGCGGAGGTGGTGGTGGTGACAGCCTCTGTAGGGGCGGTGGTGGTGGTGGTGACAGCCTCTGTAGGGGCGGCGGTGGTGGTGGTGACAGCCTCTGTAGGGGCGGCGGTGGTGGTGGTGACAGCCTCTGTAGGGGTGGCGGTGGTGACTACAGCTGCAGGGGCGGTGGTTGTGGTGGTGACAGCCGCTGTAGGGGTGGCGGTGGTGGTGGTGACAGCTTCTGTAGGGGTGGAGGTGGTGGTGGTGGTGACAGCCTCTGTAGGGGCGGCGGTGGTGGTGGTGACAGCCTCTGTAGGGCTGGAGGTGGTGGTGGTGACAGCCTCTGTAGGGGTGGAGGTGGTGTTGACAGCCTCTGTAGGGGCGGTGGTGGTGGTGGTGGTGACAGCCTCTGTAGGGGTGGAGGTGGTGTTGACAGCCTCTGTAGGGGCGGTGGTGGTGGTGACAGCCTCTGTAGGGGCGGCGGTGGTGGTGGTGACAGCCTCTGTAGGGGTGGAGGTGGTGGTGGTGACAGCCTCTGTAGGGGTGGCGGTGGTGGTGGTGACAGCCTCTGTAGGGGTGGAGGTGGTGGTGGTGACAATCTCTGTCGGGGCGGCGGTGGTGGTGGTGGTGACAGCCTCTGTAGGGGTGGAGGTGGTGGTGGTGACAGCCTCTGTAGGGGCGACGGTGGTGGTGGTGACAGCCTCTGTAGGGGTGGAGTTGGTGGTGGTGACAGCCTCTGTAGGGGTGGAGGTGGTGGTGGTGACAGCCTCTGTAGGGGCGGCGGTGGTGGTGGTGACAGCCTCTGTAGGGGTGGTGGTGGTGACAGCCTCTGCAGGGGTGGAGTTGGTGGTGGTGACAGCCTCTGTAGGGGCGGCGGTGGTGGTGGTGACAGCCTCTGTAGGGGCGGCGGTGGTGGTGGTGGTGACAGCCTCTGTAGGGGCGGCGGTGGTGGTGGTGGTGACAGCCTCTGCAGGGGCGGGGGTGGTGGTGGTGACAGCCTCTGTAGGGGCGGCTGTGGTGGTGGTGGTGACAGCCTCTGCAGGGGCGGCGGTGGTGGTGGTGACAGCCTCTGTAGGGGTGGCGGTGGTGGTGGTGACTACAGCTGCAGGGGCAGAGGCTGTGGTGGTGACAGCCTCTGTAGGGGCGGTGGTGGTGGTGGTGACAGCCTCTGCAGGTGCGGAGGTGGTGGTGGTGACAGCCTCTGTAGGGGCGGCGGTGGTGGTGGTGACAGCCTCTGTAGGGGTGGAGGTGGTGGTGGTGACAGCCTCTGTAGGGGAGGCGGTGGTGGTGACAGCCGCTGCAGGCGCGGTGGTGGTGGTGACAGCCTCTGTAGGGGCAGCGGTGGTGGTTGTGACATTCTCTGCAGGGCCGGTGGTGGTGGTGGTGGTGGTGACAGCCGCTGCAGGAGTGGTGGTGGTGACAACATTAAGTCTGACATTTTAAATCTGAGATTTACAAACTTTAGAAGTATCTTTTAAAACCTTTATAACCTTAACCTTTATTTAAATGTACAAAACATCACGAATCACGACGTGGCCTTATCTCCAAAACGGAAAAGACTTCGAAGACGAAACTTGGTGAGCGTAGGTTTGGCATAATGGGTAGTTGGCCCCGAACAAGATGGCGTCTAGGCCTCAACGGTTTTTGAGTTATGGCCATTTTTCTGGGATTAAAGGTCCAAAATGAAAATAGAGCAATATTTTTTCCCCTTCACGTCAAAGTAAAGGAACCTACGGTGTCAATAAAAAAAGAACCAGACATTTATCTATCGTCATTTAAGAGAAATCGTACAATGTCAAATTGGTGATGTTCAAAAATAGGTGTTTTTAAAAAAACAGTTACAGATCCAGTTGCAGCGTTCTCATACAAATATTTATAAAGTGTGCGTCGGAGCTCTACGAGATTTCTGTGATTATCTGTGATTTTCTGAAATAACACACACTCACTAAACCCTCTGTAAATAAGTCAGTTCTAAACATAAAGACTTAAAACTCAAAATTATATAATTGCCTACCCCAAGGAGGATATGTGTTCACTTTCAGCTTCCTGTGTAAATCGGAAGTTCCTTAAAATGGTGTCATAGGGGCTGTTTCGAAGGGTTAAAAAAGTCTGATCTTTTCAAAACTTCATATGTGTGATTAGGCAACCCCCATGAACTGTAAGTCAGTCATTTCTCCCAACAGATGTCAAGGAAAAGCTCTCTCACACACACACCCACACACACACACACACACAGCAAGGTTGGAGTGACAAAGTGCGGTGCTCAAAGACACACAGAGCCTGTAATGGCATTTCCATATTCGCAAGGCTGTGCCGAGTTCAACGAGATGCCCCGCTTGACCGTAGCTCGCTCTGAGTGCAGCGACCTTGAAAAAAAGAAGGCCCAAAATGAAGCCTGGCCCTAAATGTAATTTGCTTTTGGGTGACAGTGAGAGAACCGTTAGGGTGAGAAGCACAATTCGACCTCAGGTACGTTCATGAGGTCCTCCCGATCCGTGCAAGCCTAACCTTGACCGTGTGGCATTAACCCTTAACAGTAAATCAGTTGTTTTTTTCACAGATTACAATAGAGACAGTAGATCTAGCTGGTCGGTCATAAAATAATAGAGACAGTAGATCTAGCTGGTCTGTCATAATATAATAGAGACAGTAGATCTAGCTGGTTTGTCATAATATAATATGGATAGTAGATCTAGCTGGTCTGTCATAATTACAAAGGTGTTTACTTCAAAGAGTTTGCATTGACTTCTCTCCCCATAGGAATACATTGCCTGCTCCTCTAAAGTCAACCTGAAGCCTATGTGGGTTATGAATGCCTTATGAACCTGTCTTCAATGACAGTCCATCAGGACACTATGAGGTCTACCTGTGTCAATTCTAAGCTTCCTGGACCAACCGGAAGTGGTTAAAATCACTCTAAAAGTGTTTTTCCATACCCAACCTGCAGTTTGATAGAAATAGTGCATTCAACCCTGTGTAAATCAGTCAGTTCTTAACGTAAAGACTTAAAACTTAGGATTCTGTAAAAGCATACCCCAATGAGGATATGTGTTGACTTATAGGTTCCTGTGCCAACCGAAAGTGCCATAATTGGTGTCACAGGGGCTGTTTCGAAGGGTTAAAAAAGTCAGAACTTTCCAAAACTTCATATGTGCGATTAGGCAATCCTCATGAACTGGAAATCAGTCTCCCATAAAATTTCAAAGAAAAACTAAATCACACACACGGAGGGACACATTGGGGTGCGTAGAGACAGACAGTGCCTCCAATAGTTAACTTTGTTCAAACTATTAAAGAACCCTCAGACCTAGAGTTCTGAAACTTTAGAAACCTGTTCTAGACCTCAGGTCGATAGTGCGTGGTGAGTTACTTGGCTCTAGAAGGTTCCTGGACCGAGAAACAGCCTCGTACATTTGCAATAACTTCAATTAATTTTTGCATCACGAAAATGCCGGCATTTAGAATTGTCCCAGAGTCACAAGACTAGGTGCATTGAGCCCGCCTCGGCCCATATAGATGGACCCCAACGTTTCTGTCCGATAGCTCATTCAAGGACCCCGTAGCAAGTCATGGAAAAAATGGATTTTCAGCACCAATTCAGGTCTTGCTCGGGCACCAAATGACCTATCGACCTAGCCTCAGCTAGGCCTACACATAATGTCAGAACTGGACCTGCAGCTAGAACGTAACTACGTGTTTTACGTTTTTATTATGGTTTGAACAGAAGGCGTTGTGAATTTTGGGCCAGCTCTGAAGGATGTGATAGTTGGCTTCTAAACGAGTTGGAAAAAGTGGGTGTGGTGTCAGTTTGTATCAGTTTGGTGTCAGAATGATATCTAATTGACTGATGGACGGTGACTTGCTGGTGACTTTTGTCCATTTGCAATATGTTTAAACAGTGAGGTACCATCACCAAAGTGACATCTGAAATCAACCCCAATGAGCGATGGAGAGGAGCCAGAATCACTGCCCAGCAATCCTGCCAAATTCGTGATGGTAAATGCCCATTGAACCATATTGCAAATGCAGAACAATGAAAAAACATCACCAAATGGACATGATGAAATCAACATAACGAGCGATGGAGAAGAACCACTATCACTGCCCGGCCATCCCGATTTCATCAGGCCAGTCAATTTTGCATTTCTGCAGTATTTTTGAGCATGTCAAATTCGTGATGGTACATGACAAATGGACATAACATCCTGATTTGGCATTTTCAAATCTTTCATATTGCATTTGGACATTTCCTATGGCATTTTTTAAGAGGTTGAACGTTTTTTGAAAATAAGTTCACATATTCGACTTTTGACTTCCTATGAATTCATGTTGCAAATGGACAAAACATATGCCTTATGCACAAGTAAAAAAAAAAAATATAATAATAATGATAATAAAATTGGACAAAAGTATATTCATACAGTTCTTACACATGTGTAATTGACAAAATAATCGAAAGCGTTCCAGAAAGCACTTTTTTTAGGAAGTTTTTTTACTTTTGGATGTTGACTTGTGTTACATTTGCAATATGAAAAACCACAGTGGAGCGCACTTGCCATCTGTTGGATTTTTAAAGTGTTACACCTGGCATTTGCCATATGGCATTTGCAATCAACTTTAAATGAAACAACGCCGAATTGAGTGGTATTGGACACCGTGTATATGGTTTGTCCAGTGCCAATGACTTCCCATTAATTTATGTCCATTTCAGGGGGGTGTTCCCTTACCTAATGAAAGGTTAACCACTAAGGAACACACACAAACACAAACACAGTGTATTACCTGCTAGCAGGAGGAGAATCATCAGAGGCTTCATATCCATGTCCTTTTAGGTCTCTGTTGAGGTGAACCACACAACATCAATCATACATGAACCCCGTTAGATCTTCCGTTAACCGCTGTTGAAGGATGATGTCATTGACCAACATTAATTAGATATTAGTCCATATTACAAAATCATATGATGTTCATTGATATTCAAACAGCAGTCCTATAATACCTTCAGTTGTATTATCAGTATCCCCTCTGTGTTTAGCAGTAGATGTCTTATCAGCCTGCTTCTAATGTCTTCAGCCCTCTGCTCTGCTTTCACTGTAGATTACTGTATTGCTGTACATTACTGTATAATTATCATTATTATTATTATTATTATTGTTATTATCATTATTATCATTATTATTATTATTATTATTATTATTATTATTATTATTATTATTATTATTATTATTATCATTATTATTATTATCATTATTATTATTATTATTATTATTATTATTATTATCATTATTATTATTATTATTATTATCATTATTATTATTATTATTGTTATTATCATTATTATTATCATTATTATTATTATTATTGTTATTATCATTATTATCATTATTATTATCATTATTATTATTATCATTATTATTATTATTATTATCATTATTATTGTTATTATCATTATTATCATTATTATTATCATTATTATTATTATCATTATTATCATTATTATTATTATTATCATTATTATTATCATTATTATTATCATTATTATCATTATTATTGTTATTATCATTATTATCATTATTATTATCATTATTATTATTATTATTATCATTATTATTATTATTATTATTATTATTATTATTATTATTATTATTATTATCATTATTATTATTATTATTATTATTATTATTATTATTATTATCATTATTATTATTATTATTATTATTATTATTATCATTATTATTATTGTTATTATTATTATTGTTATTATTGTATTTAACCTTCTAATTAAGTATTAGCGCACTTATTATTACCCTATTCCCTATATACAGTATAGTGCATTACTTAGGCATTACATTATATTCCCTATTATTATTATTATTATTATTATTATTATCTTAGGCACCCTTATTCCCTATTATTATTATTATTATATATTATTATTACTTAGGCATTATTATTCCCTATATATTATTATTATTATTATTATCATCATTACTATTTATAATTATTATTATTATTATTATTATTGCACCCTATTCCCTATATACAGTATATTATTACTACTTAGGCACCCTATTCCCTATATACAGTATAGTATTACTACTTAGGCACCCTATTCCCTATATACAGTATATTGCACTTATTATTATTATTATTATGTATTTACCCTATTCCCCATATACAGTATAGTGCACTACTTAGGCACCCTATTCCCCATATACAGTATAGTGCACTACTTAGGCACCCTATTCCCCATATACAGTGTAGTGCACTACTTAGGCACACTATTCCCTATATACAGTATAGTGCACTACTTAGGCACCCTATTCACTATATACAGTATAGTGCACTACTTAGGCACCCTATTCCCTATATACAGTATAGTGCACTACTTAGGCACCCTATTCCCTATATACAGTATAGTGCACTACTTAGGCACCCTATTCCCTATATACAGTATAGTGCACTACTTAGGCACCCTATTCCCCATATACAGTATAGTGCACTACTTAGGCACCCTATTCCCCATATACAGTATAGTGCACTACTTAGGCACCCTATTCCCTATATACAGTATAGTGCACTACTTAGGCACCCTATTCCCCATATACATTATAGTGCAACAGTTAGCCTACATCTATGGGTTTACACCTACATCCCGTTAATAACAGATGGCAACAGTTAACCTACATCTATGGGTTTAAAACTATAGCATCCCGTTAATAACAGATGGCAACAGTTAGCCTACATCTATGGGTTTACACCTATAGCATCCCGTTAATAACAGATGGCAACAGTTAGCTTACATCTATGGGTTTACACCTATAGCATCCCGTTAATAACAGATGGCAACAGTTAACCTACATCTATGGGTTTATACCTATAGCATCCCGTTAATAACAGATGGCAACAGTTAACCTACATCTATGGGTTTACACCTATAGCATCCCATTAATAACAGATGGCAACAGTTAACCTACATCTATAGGTTTATACCTATAGCATCCCGTTAATAACAGATGGCAACAGTTAACCTACATCTATAGGTTTATACCTATAGCATCCCGTTAATAACAGATGGCAACAGTTAACCTACATGTATAGGTTTATACCTATAGCATCCCATTAATAACAGATGGCAACAGTTAACCTACATCTATGGGTTTATACCTATAGCATCCCATTAATAACAGATGGCAACAGTTAATCTACATCTATGGGTTTATACCTATAGCATCCCATTAATATCAGATGGCAACAGTTAACCTACATCTATGGGTTTATACCTATAGCATCCCATTAATATCAGATGGCAACAGTTAACCTACATCTATGGGTTTATACATATAGCATCCCGTTAATAACAGATGGCAACAGTTAACCTACATCTAATAACAGATGGAGCTTTCAGTTGCATAGTTAGGTCTAAGACTACTAATGTCTTGAAATAGGAAGAAAAATGTATATACAATTTGAACAAGCAATCATGACAATCAAATTCACCGAAGCTGCTTCTTACCTGAGAATATCAGAGACGTTGTGTCGGCTAGGACCTGTAGACTACTCAGATGAGAAAGTATGCACAAATAACTCCTCTCTTTCTGAGAAGTAAAGATGATCAACTCCTGGGCAGAGGGGGTTTTGTACGATGACAGAAAATGAGACTTGACCAACCAGTGTGGCTCTAACTTGCGGGACTCGTTTTACCATCCATTCATTCATTCATCACGCCTTTAAAAAAAAAAAAAGACCCGCATAACGACTATCCAAAATCACTGACTCCTGACCCTTAACAAAACTGACTCTTAAACTACCTTAACCACACCCTCAGTGTTATGATGTTTGTTCAAACCCAGCTGAAAACAAAACAACGAATACAAAGTGAGGGATCAATCACATTTATTTATAAAGCCCTTCGTACATCAGCTGAGGTCTCAAAGTGTTGTACAGAAACCCAGCCTAAAAACCCCAAACAGCAAGGAATGCAGGTGTTGAAGCACAGTGCCTAGGAAAAACCTCCCTAGAAAGGCCGGAACCTAGGAAAGAAACCTAGAGAGGAACCAGGCTCTGAGGGGTGGGCCAGTCCTCTTCTGGCTGTGCCTGGTGGAGATTAGAAACCTAGAGAGGAACCAGGCTCTGAGGGGTGGGCCAGTTCTCTTCTGGCTGTACTGGGTAGACCAGAGGAACCAGGCTCTGAGGGGTGGGCCAGTCCTCTTCTGGCTGCTGGGTAGACCAGAGGAACCAGGCTCTGAGGGGTGGGCCAGTCCTCTTCTGGCTGTACTGGGTAGACCAGAGGAACCAGGCTCTGAGGGGTGGGCCAGTCCTCTTCTGGCTGTACTGGGTAGACCAGAGGAACCAGGCTCTGAGGGGTGGGCCAGTCCTCTTCTGGCTGTACTTTGGACCAGAGGAACCAGGATCTGAGGGGTGGGCCAGTCCTCTTCTGGCTGTACTGGGTAGACCAGAGGAACCAGGCTCTGAGGGGTGGGCCAGTCCTCTTCTGGCTGTACTGGGTAGACCAGAGGAACCAGGCTCTGAGGGGTGGGCCAGTCCTCTTCTGGCTGTACTGGGTTCTGAGGGTGGGCCAGTCCTCTTCTGGCTGTACTTTGTAGACCAGAGGAACCAGGATCTGAGGGGTGGGCCAGTCCTCTTCTGGCTGTACTGGGTAGACCAGAGGAACCAGGCTCTGAGGGGTGGGCCAGTCCTCTTCTGGCTGTACTGGGTAGACCAGAGAAACCAGGCTCTGAGGGGTGGGCCAGTCTTCTTCTGGCTGTACCAGATAGAGATGTAAGAGTAGGCTACATATGGCCATTAAGGTCCTGTGAACAGGTCAGGGTCCAATACCCCAGATCAGACAGACTGACCTTAACTCCCTGGCTATGCAACATGGATACTGGGCTCTGAGACAGGGGGGTTCAGGGCCCCATCTAAAGTTACCTCCGGACAGGGCCAACCAGGCAGGATGCCCACAGCCCCAACACCACTAGAGGGATATCCACAGACCACTATCTTACTACCCTGAGACAAGGCTGAGTATAACCCACATCAGGTCCTAATGGTCTGGTACTCAGGGCTCTATTGTCCCTTCTTCATGTCCTAATGTCCTGGTACCCAACTCACTAATGACCGTCAGGTCCTAATGGTCTGGTACTCAGGGCTCTATTGTCCCTTCTTCATGTCCTAATGTCTTGGTACCCAGGGCTCTATTGTCCCTCCATCAGGTCCTAATCTCATGGTACCCAACTCACTAACGACCGTCAGGTCCTAATGTCCTGGTACCCAGGGCTCTATTGTCCCTGCATCAGGTCCTAATGTCCTGGTACCCAGGGCTCTATTGTCCCTCTAACCATTCTGATATTAATGCACTACTGAATGGTCTATAATTATTTAACTGTAGTGAATGTTCTATAGTTCTATACCTCTAGTGAATGGTCTATAGTTCTTTACCTCGAGTGAATGGTCTATAGTTCCTTACCTCTAATGAATGGTCTGTAGTTCTTTACCTCTAGTGAATGGTCTATAGTTATTTACCTCTTGTGAATGGTGTATAGTTCTATAGTTCTTACCTCTAGTGAATGGTCTATAGCTCTTTACCTCTAGTGAATGGTCTGTAGTTCTATAGTTCTTACCTCTAGTGAATGGTCTATAGTTCTTTACCTAGTGAAGGGTCTATAGTTCCTTACCTCTAGTGAATGGTATATAGTTCTTTACCTCGAGTGAATTGTCTATAGTTCTTTACCTCTAGTGAATGGTCTATAGTTCTTTACCTCTAGTGAATGGTCTATAGTTCTACACTTCTAGTGAATGGTCTATAGTTCTATACCTCTAGTGAATGGTCTATAGTTCTATACCTCTAGAGAATGGTCTAAAGTTCTATACCTCTAGTGAATGGTCTATATATCTATACCTCTAGTGAATGGTCTATAGATCTATACCTCTAGTGAATGGTCTATAGATCTATACCTCTAGTGAATGGTCTATAGTTCTTTACCTCTAGTGAATGTTCTATAGCTCTATAGTTCTTACCTCTAGTGAATAGTCTATAGTTCTATACCTCTAGTGAATGTTCTATAGTTCTATACCTCTAGTGAAGGGTCTATAGTTATATAGTTATTTACCTTGAGTAAATGGTCTGTAGTTCTACCCTCATGTGAATGGTATATAGTTCTTTACCTCTAGTGAATGGTCTATAGTTCTTTACCTCCAGTGAATGGTCTATAGTTCTTTACTTCTAGTGAACGGTCTATAGTTCTATAGTTCTTTACCTCTAGAGAATGGTCTGTAGTTCTTTACCTCTAGTGAATGGTCTATAGTTATTTACCTCTAGTGAATGGTTTATAGTTCTATAGTTCTTACCTCTAGTGAATGGTCTATAGTTCTTTACCTCTAGTGAATGGTCCATAGTTCTATAGTTCTTACCTCTAGTGAATGGTCTATATTTCTATACCTCTAGTGAAGGGTCTATAGTTCCTTACCTCTAGTGAATGGTATATAGTTCTTTACCTCGAGTGAATTGTCTATAGTTCTTTACCTCTAGTGAATGGTCTATAGTTCTTTACCTCTAGGGAATGGTCTATAGTTCTACACTTCTAGTGAATGGTCTATAGTTCTATACCTCTAGAGAATGGTCTATAGTTCTATACCTCTAGTGAATGGTCTATATATCTATACCTCTAGTGAATGGTCTATATATCTATACCTCTAGTGAATGGTCTACAGTTCTTTACCTCTATTGAATGGTCTATAGTTCTTTACCTCTAGTGAATGTTCTATAGTTCTATAGTTCTTACCTCTAGTGAATGGTCTATAGTTCTTTACCTCTAGTGAATGGTCTATAGTTCTATACCTCTAGTGAATGTTCTATAGTTCTATACCTCTAGTGAAGGGTCTATAGTTCTATAGTTATTTACCTTGAGTAAATGGTCTGTAGTTCTACCCTCATGTGAATGGTATATAGTTCTTTACCTCTAGTGAATGGTTTGTAGTTCTTTACCTCTAGTGTATGGTCTATAGTTCTATAGTTCTTTACCTCTAGTGAATGGTCTATAGTTCTTTACCTCTAGGGAATGGTCTATAGTTCTACACTTCTAGTGAATGGTCTATAGTTCTATACCTCTAGTGAATGGTCTATAGTTCTATACCTCTAGAGAATGGTCTATAGTTCTATACCTCTAGTGAATGGTCTATATATCTATACCTCTAGTGAATGGTCTATATATCTATACCTCTAGTGAATGGTCTACAGTTCTTTACCTCTATTGAATGGTCTATAGTTCTTTACCTCTAGTGAATGTTCTATAGTTCTATAGTTCTATACCTCTAGTGAATGGTATATAGTTCTTTACCTCTAGTGAATGGTTTGTAGTTCTTTACCTCTAGTGTATGGTCTATAGTTCTATAGTTCTTTACCTCTAGTGAATGGTCTATAGTTCTTTACCTCTAGGGAATGGTCTATAGTTCTACACTTCTAGTGAATGGTCTATAGTTCTATACCTCTAGTGAATGGTCTATAGTTCTATACCTCTAGAGAATGGTCTATAGTTCTATACCTCTAGTGAATGGTCTATATATCTATACCTCTAGTGAATGGTCTATATATCTATACCTCTAGTGAATGGTCTACAGTTCTTTACCTCTATTGAATGGTCTATAGTTCTTTACCTCTAGTGAATGTTCTATAGTTCTATAGTTCTTACCTCTAGTGAATGGTCTATAGTTCTTTACCTCTAGTGAATGTTCTATAGTTCTATACCTCTAGTGAAGGGTCTATAGTTCTATAGTTATTTAACTTGAGTAAATGGTCTGTAGTTCTACCCTCATGTGAATGGTATATAGTTCTTTACCTCTAGTGAATGGTTTGTAGTTCTTTACCTCTAGTGTATGGTCTATAGTTCTATAGTTCTTTACCTCTAGTGAATGGTCTGTAGTTCTTTACCTTTAGGGAATGGTCTATAGAGTATTATCATCAGACCAGCTGGTTAGATGGGTTAGATGGGCACACTGGTTCGATGGGCACACTATACTATACTATTTAATTTTAGCTTTATTTAACCAGGCAAGTCAGTTAAGAACACATTCTTATTTTCAATGACGGCCTGGGTTAACTGCCTGTTCAGGGGCAGAACGACAGATTTGTACCTTGTCAGCTAGGGGGTTTGAACTCGCAACCTTCCGGTTACTAGTCCAACGCTCTAACCACTAGGCTACGCTGCCACCCCCATACTATACGAGTCTGGTCTGAAAGGTAGTAGCCTCTGGATAGTGGGTCTACTAGTCTGGTCTGATAGGTAGTAGCCTCGGGCTAATGGGTCTACTAGTCTGGTCTGAAAGGTAGTAGCCTCGGTCTAGTGGGTCTACTAGTCTGGTCTGAAAGGTAGTAGCCTCTGGATAGTGGGTCTACTAGTCTGGTCTGAAAGGTAGTAGCCTCGGTCTAGTGGGTCTACTAGTCTGGTCTGAAAGGTAGTAGCCTCAGGCTAGTGGGTCTACTAGTCTGGTCTGAAAGGTAGTAGCCTCGGGCTAGTGGGTCTACTAGTCTGGTCTGAAAGGTAGTAGCCTCGGTCTAGTGGGTCTACTAGTCTGGTCTGAAATGTAGTAGCCTCGGTCTAGTGGGTCTACTAGTCTGGTCTGAAAGGTAGTAGCCTCGGGCTAGTGGGTCTACTAGTCTGGTCTGAAAGGTAGTAGCCTCGGTCTAGTGTTGCCTAGTTGTCTGGTCTGAAAGGTAGTAGCCTCGGGCTAGTGGGTCTACTAGTCTGGTCTGAAAGGTAGTAGCCTCGGTCTAGTGTTGCCTAGTTGTCTGGTCTGAAAGGTAGTAGCCTCGGGCTAGTGTTGCCTAGTTGTCTGGTCTGAAAGGTAGTAGCCTCGGTCTAGTGTTGCCTAGTTGTCTGGTCTGAAAGGTAGTAGCCTCGGGCTAGTGGTCTAGCTCACTTTCCATCCCTGACTGTAGTTGTGTTCGAATACTCATACTAACCACACTTATGAACTAATAGTACATAGTAAATACTCATTAAGTATGTAGTAAATAGTATTTTAGTTTGGGTATTCTAACACAGTTTTTTCCCCGAACACAGCTTATTGTGACTACAACTCAGCCAGGACATGCTTTCAGTGGTGTTATCCAATTTCTGACACCAATATAGTTAATTACAGGAATACCCTGAGTGGGACTCAAACCCAAGTGCCTGTGACTGTCATTCCAAAACCATTATACCAAAAGGTTTTAATCTCTTGGTGAGGTCGCTAGTTGTTATATGAACTGTTACTCAGTATAAGTCTGGAGACGAGAGTTTGTTATTTTGATGTTTTAAAAACCATGATGTTTTCCTCATAATCAGTGGGATTATCAACCTCCTCATTGTTATTCATAACATTGTGAGCCAATCAAAAACACTGAACAACCTTCGTAGGAATTCATTCAATTTAAATATTCATTAGGCCCTAATATATGGATGTCACATGATTGGGCAGTAGTGTTAACATGGGTGGACCTGGGAGGGGATAGGCCGACCACTTGCAGCGAGGCCCAGCCAATCAGAATGAGTTTATCCCCACAAAAGGTCTTTATTAGACAGAAATAGTCCTCATGTGAAGGTAAGAAACCAACTGACCTGTTCTAGAATCCTCATGTGACAGTAAGATACCAACCGACCTGTTCTAGATTCCTCATGTGACAGTAAGAAACTAACTGACCTGTTCTAGAATCCTCATGTGACAGTAAGAAACCAACTGACCTGTTCTAGAATCCTCATGTGACAGTAAGAAACTAACTGACCTGTTCTAGATTCCTCATGTGACAGTAAGAAACTAACTGACCTGTTCTAGAATCCTCATGTGACAGTAAGAAACCAACTGACCTGTTCTAGAATCCTCATGTGACAGTAAGAAACCAACTGACCTGTTCTAGAATCCTCTCAACAACACAAACAGTCAGGGCCCAACCTTACCCATAAACACAAAGGCATCTATTCCCCAGTAACCCAGAGGCACATACTTCACACAAAACCATCTCAGAACTGCTCACATCCTGTTGAGCCACCTTGTTGGGCGGAACAAAACATGAACAACATTCCCAAAGCTGTACTCATCCCTTTGTCACCTCCCACCACCTCATGGACTCCACCCCTCCCTCCCTTCGACTCCTTCCACCAACCCTCCCACCCCCCTCCTTCCACCCCCCTCCTCCAACCCCTTCCCCTCCCTCCCCCTCCTTCCACCCCTCCCTCCAACTCCTTCCACCCCTCCCTCCCACTCCTTCCACCCATCCCTCCCTACTCCTTCCACCCCTCCCTCCACTCCTTCCACCCCTCCCTCCCTATTCCTTCCACCCCTCTCACCCACTCCTTCCACCCCTCCCTCCACTCCTTCCACCCCTCCCTCCCTACTCCTTCCACCCCTCCCTCCTACTCCTTCCACCCCTCCCTCCTACTCCTTCCACCCCTCCCTCCTACTCCTTCCACCCCTCCTCCACTCCTTCCACCCCTCCCTCCCACTCCTCCACCCCTCCCTCCCTACTCCTTCCACCACCCCTCCCTCCCACTCCTTCCACCCCTCCCTCCACACTCTTTCCTCCACCCCTCCCTCCCCATTCTTTCCACCACCCCTCCCTCCCCCTCCTTACACCACCCCTCCCTCCTCCTCCTCCCACCACGTCATGGGCTCCACCCCTCCCTCCACACTCTTTCCTCCACCCCTCCCTCCACACTCTTTCCTCCACCCCTCCCTCCACACTCTTTCCTCCACCCCTCCCTCCCCATTCCTTATACCACCCCTCCCTCCCACTCCTTCCACCCCTCCCTCCCACTCCTTCCACCCCTCCCTCCTACTCCTTCCACCCCTCCCTCCCACTCCTTCCACCCCTCCCTCCTACTCCTTCCACCCCTCCCTCCCACTCCTTCCACCCCTCCCTCCTACTCCTTCCACCCCTCCCTCCCACTCCTTCCACCCCTCCCTCCACACTCTTTCCACCCCTCCCTCCCACTCCTTCCACCCCTCCCTCCTACTCCTTCCACCCCTCCCTCCCACTCCTTCCACCCCTCCCTCCTACTCCTTCCACCACCCCTCCCTCCCCCTCCTTACACCACCCCTCCCTCCTCCTCCTCCCACCACATCATGGGCTCCACCCCTCCCTCCACACTCTTTCCTCCACCCCTCCCTCCACACTCTTTCCTCCACCCCTCCCTCCACACTCTTTCCTCCACCCCTCCCTCCCCATTCCTTACACCACCCCTCCCTCCTCCTCCTCCCACCACGTCATGGGCTCCACCCCTCCCTCCCCATTCTTTCCTCCACCCCTCCCTCCCCCCTCCTTACACCACCCCTCCCTCCTCCTCCTCCCACCACGTCATGGGCTCCACCCCTCCCTCCACACTCTTTCCTCCACCCCTCCCTCCACACTCTTTCCTCCACCCCTCCCTCCCCATTCCTTACACCACCCCTCCCTCCCTCCCCCTCCTAACACCACCCCTCCCTCCTCCTCCTCCCACCACGTCATGGTTTCCCCACCTCCCTCCACACTCCTTCCACCCCTCCCTCCACACTCCTTCCACCCCTCTCTCCCCACTCCGTCCACCACCCCTCCCTCCCCTCCTCATGAGCTTATCCCTCCCACCTTATATTTTTGTTCAGTGTAAGTGTTTCTAAAATGCCCTATGGGAAAAAATGAATGGTGGAAAAACGATTGGAACCATTTCCCTGTTTGACCGCTAGGTGTTATGGGTATTATGACACCTCCACTGTTGTGCTCTATGGTACAGATACAAAGATGAGTCCTCTATCCATCTCTATGGTACAGATACAAAGATGAGTCCTCTATCCATCTCTATGGACTATATTCATTGTTAACTTTGTAATATTTCAGACAGTCAAACTCCTCCACAAGAGCAAAAATATATTTAATATTTATATTTAATATTCATATTTAATATTCTTATTTTTAACATGGTCGACATGAATGAATTAATGGATAACAATGCAAATATGTAGAGTGCATAAGTTAAAATAACTAAATGGTAGAAGACACATGGCTTCCATTGTTTCCGTTCCATTATGACGATCCGTCCTCCCCTCAGCAGCAGTCCTCTATGTAGTACACCACCAGGCCAGGCCAGGACACATGGAGGAGGAGGACGTCTATGAAGACTCGTGGTAATGTCCTTCCATTGTTTCCGTTCCATTATGACGATCCGTCCTCCCCTCAGCAGCAGTCCTCTATGTAGTACACCACCAGGCCAGGCCAGGACACATGGAGGAGGAGGACGTCTATGAAGACTCGTGGTAATGTCCTTCCATTGTTTCCGTTCCATTATGACGATCCGTCCTCCCCTCAGCAGCAGTCCTCTATGTAGTACACCACCAGGCCAGGCCAGGACACATGGAGGAGGAGGACGTCTATGAAGACTCGTGGTAATGTCCTTCCATTGTTTCCGTTCCATTATGACGATCCGTCCTCCCCTCAGCAGCAGTCCTCTATGTCGTACACCACCAGGCCACATCACCACAGATCTCTGGGAAAACACACAAACAACAGTCTCAGAAAACCATTACCACATTTAATATTCACACATACTTGTGCGCATATGGTGTGTGTGTCTATGCAGGTAGCTGGAACAGTGTGTTTACCTGTATCAGGCTGCAGGTAGACAGACAGAGAGATAAACACATCAGATCTATTTTAACAACATGTCTTATTGTGTGTGTCAGGGTGTGTCTGTGTCTTTGTCTGTACGTGTGTTACTCAATGGAGGGGAATTTGCTGACGTTGTTGGAAACTCTGATGAGCATGCGAGCTGCTTTCAGATGCTCCCCTCTCTTCACATGGGTCTGAAATCAATCAATCAATATATCAACCAGTCAATACAATCAACCAACACATATCTCAAGACACCAACCAATACATCAACCAATACATCAACACATCAACCAATCAATACATAAATCAATCAACCCACCAACCAACCAACCAATTAATCAATCAACCAATACATCAATCAACCAACTAATAAATCAACCAACCAATGCATCAATCAATCAACCAATACATCAACCAACCAATACATCAATCAATCAACCAACCAATTAATCAATCAACCAATACATCAATCAACCAACTAATAAATCAACCAACTAATAAATCAACCAACCAACCAATGCATCAATCAATCAATCAATCAATCAATCTATCAATCTATCAATCAATACATCAACCAACCAACCAATACATTAACAAATACATCAATCAATCAACCCTCCAACCAACCAATAAATTAATTAGCCAACCAATAAATCAATCAACACACCAACCAACAAATGAACCAATCAACCAAATAATAAATCAACCAACCAATACATCAACCAACCAACTAATACATCAACCAATGCATTAACCAACCAACCAATAGGCTACCCTGGGTGGTAGGGTAGCCTGGTGGTTAGAGTGTTGGACTAGAAACCGGAAGGTTGCAAGTTCAAATCCCCGAGCTGGTTGATTGATTTATGGGTTGGTTTATTTATGTATTGATTGGTTGATGTTTTGATTGATTGATTTCAGATCCATTTGAAGAGAGGGGAGCATCTGAAAGCAGCTCGCATGCTCATCAGAGTTTCCAACAACGTCAGCAAACACACAGACAAAGAGACAGACACACCCTGACACACACAATATGACATGTTGTTAAAATAGATCTGATGTGTTTATCTCTCTGTCTGTCTACCTGCAGTCTGAAATAGGTAAACACACACACTGTTCCAGCTACCTGCATAGACACACAAGGAAGGAATGGGGAGGGAGGGGTGGAGGAAAGAGTGTGGAGGGAGGGGTGGTGGAAGGAGTAGGGAGGGAGGGGTGGTGGAAAGAGTAGGGAGGGAGGGGTGGAGAAGGATTAGGGAGGGAGGGGTGGAAGGAGTGGAGGAGGGGTGGAAGGAGTGGAAGGGAGGGGTGGAAGGAGTAGGAGGGAGGGGTGGAAGGAGTAGGAGGGAGGGGTGGAAGGAGTGGAAGGGAGGGGTGGAAGGAGTGGAGGAGGGGTGGAAGGAGTAGGAGGGAGGGGTGGAAGGAGTAGGAGGGAGGGGTGGAAGGAGTAGGAGGGAGGGGTGGAAGGAGTGGAAGGGAGGGGTGGAAGGAGTGGGAGGGAGGGTGGAAGGAGTGGAAGGGAGGGGTGGAAGGAGTGGAGGAGGGGTGGAAGGAGTAGGAGGGAGGGGTGGAAGGAATAGGAGGGAGGGGTGGAAGGAGTAGGGAGGGAGGGGTGGAAGGAGTGGAGGAGGGGTGGAAGGAGTAGGAGGGAGGGGTGGAAGGAGTAGGAGGGAGGGGTGGAAGGACTAGGAGGGAGGGGTGGAAGGAGTGGAAGGGAGGGTGGAAGGAGTGGGAGGGAGGGTGGAAGGAGTGGGAGGGAGGGGTGGAAGGAGTGGGAGGGAGGGTGGAAGGAGTAGGAGGGAGGGGTGGAAGGAGGTGGGAGGGAGGGGTGGAAGGAGTGGAAGGGAGGGGTGGAAAGAGTGGAAGGGGAGGGTGGAAGGAGTAGGAGGGAGGGGTGGAAGGAGTAGGAGGGAGGGGTGGAAGGAGTAGGAGGGAGGGGTGGAAGGAGTAGGGAGGGAGGGAGGGAGGTGGAAGGAGTGGAGGAGGGGTGGAAGGAGTAGGAGGGAGGGGTGGAAGGAGTGGAAGGGAGGGGTGGAAGGAGTGGGAGGGAGGGGTGGAAGGAGTGGAAGGGAGGGTGGAAGGAGTGGAGGAGGGGTGGAAGGAGTAGGAGGGAGGGGTGGAAGGAATAGGAGGGAGGGGTGGAAGGAGTAGGGAGGGAGGGGTGGAAGGAGTGGAGGAGGGGTGGAAGGAGTAGGAGGGAGGGTGTGAAGGAGTAGGAGGGAGGGGTGGAAGGACTAGGAGGGAGGGGTGGAAGGAGTGGAAGGGAGGGTGGAAGGAGTAGGAGGGAGGGGTGGAAGGAGTAGGAGGGAGGGGTGGAAGGAGTAGGAGGGAGGGGTGGAAGGAGTAGGGAGGGAGGGGTGGAAGGAGTGGAGGAGGGGTGGAAGGAGTAGGAGGGAGGGGTGGAAGGAGTGGAAGGGAGGGGTGGAAGGAGTGGGAGGGAGGGTGGAAGGAGTGGAAGGGAGGGGTGGAAGGAGTGGAGGAGGGGTGGAAGGAGTAGGAGGGAGGGGTGGAAGGAATAGGAGGGAGGGGTGGAAGGAGTAGGGAGGGAGGGGTGGAAGGAGTGGAGGAGGGGTGGAAGGAGTAGGAGGGAGGGGTGGAAGGAGTAGGAGGGAGGGGTGGAAGGAGTAGGAGGGAGGGGTGGAAGGAGTGGAGGGAGGGGTGGAAGGAGTGGGAGGGAGGGGTGGAAGGAGTGGGGGAGGGGTGGAAGGAGTGGAGGGAGGGGTGGAAGGAGGAGGAGGGAGGGGTGGAAGGAGGTGGGAGGGAGGGGTGGAAGGAGTGGAAGGGGGTGGAAGGGTGGAAGGGAGGGTGGAAGGGAGGAGGGGGTGGAAGGAGTAGGAGGGGTGGAGGGGGAGGGGTGGAAGGAGTAGGAGGGAGGGGGGTGGAAGGAGTAGGAGGGAGGGGTGGAAGGAGTAGGAGGGAGGGGTGGAAGGAGTAGGAGGAGGGGTGGAAGGAGTAGGAGGGAGGGGTGGAAGGAGTGGAGGGAGGGGTGGAAGGAGTAGGAGGGAGGGGTGGAAGGAGGGAGGGGTGGAAGGAGGGAGGGAGGGTGGAAGGAGTGGAAGGGGTGGAAGGAGTAGGAGGGAGGGGTGGAAGGAGTAGGAGGGGGGTGGAAGGAGTGGAGGGAGGGGTGGAAGGAGTAGGAGGGAGGGGTGGAAGGAGTAGGAGGGAGGGGTGGAGGGAGGGTGGAAGGGAGGGGTGGAAGGAGTAGGGAGGGAGGGTGGAAGGAGTGGGAGGGAGGGGTGGAAGGAGTAGGAGGGAGGGGTGGAAGGAGTGGAGGAGGGGTGGAAGGAGTAGGAGGGAGGGGTGGAAGGAGTAGGAGGGGGGGTGGAAGGAGTAGGAGGAGGGGTGGAAGGAGTAGGAGGGAGGGGTGGAAGGAGTGGAGGAGGGGTGGAAGGAGTAGGAGGGAGGGGTGGAAGGAGTGGAAGGAGGGAGGGGTGGAAGGAGTGGGAGGGAGGGGGTGGAAGGAGTAGGGAGGGAGGGAAGGAGTGGAAGGAGGGGGAAGGAGGGGGAGGGGTGGAAGGAGTAGGAGGGAGGGGTGGAAGGAGTAGGAGGGGGTGGAAGGAGTGGAAGGAGTGGAGGGAGGGGTGGAAGGAGTGGAGGGAGGGGTGGAAGGAGTGGAGGGAGGGGTGGAAGGAGTAGGAGGGAGGGGTGGAAGGGGTAGGAGGGGGGTGGAAGGAGTAGGAGGGAGGGTGGAAGGAGGAGGGAGGGGTGGAGGAGTGGAGGGAGGGGTGGAAGGAGTAGGAGGGAGGTGGAAGGAGTGGAGGAGGTGGAAGGAGTGGAGGGAGGGGTGGAAGGAGTGGAGGAGGGGTGGAAGGAGGGAGGGAGGGGTGGGAAGGAGGTGGAAGGAGTGGGAGGGAGGGGTGGAAGGAGTGGAGGGAGGGGTGGAAGGAGTGGGAGGGAGGGGTGGAAGGAGTGGAAGGGGGGTGGAAGGAGTGGAGGGAGGGGTGGAAGGAGTGGAGGGAGGGGTGGAAGGAGTGGAAGGGAGGGGTGGAAGGAGTAGGAGGGAGGGGTGGAAGGAGTGGGAGGGAGGGGTGGAAGGAGTGGAAGGGAGGGTGGAAGGAGTGGAGGAGGGGTGGAAGGAGTGGAGGGAGGGGTGGAAGGAGTAGGAGGGAGGGGTGGAAGGAGTAGGAGGGAGGGGTGGAAGGAGTGGAGGAGGGGTGGAAGGAGGGAGGGGGGGTGGAAGGAGTGGAGGGAGGGGTGGAAGGAGGGAAGGGAGGGGTGGAAGGAGTAGGAGGGAGGGGTGGAAGGAAGGAGGGGAGGGAGGGTGGAAGGAGTAGGGAGGGAGGGGTGGAAGGAGTGGGAGGGAGGGGTGGAAGGAGGAGGGTGGAAGGAGTGGAGGAGGGTGGAAGAGTGGAGGGAGGGTGGAAGGAGTAGGAGGGAGGGGTGGAAGGAGTAGGAGGGAGGGGTGGAAGGAGTAGGAGGGAGGGGTGGAAGGAGTAGGAGGGAGGGTGGAAGGAGGGAGGAGGGGGAGGGGTGGAAGGAGTAGGAGGGAGGGGTGGAAGGAGTGGAAGGGAGGGGTGGAAGGAGGGTGGAAGAGGGAGGGGTGGAAGGAGTAGGAGGAGGGGGGGTGGAAGGAGTAGGGAGGGAGGGGTGGAAGGAGGGAGGAGGGAGGGGTGGAAGGAGTAGGAGGGGGGGTGGAAGGAGTGGAGAGGAGGGAAGGGTGGAAGGAGGTGGAAGGAGTGGAGGAGGGTGGAAGGAGTGGAGGAGGTGGAAGGAGTGGGAGGGAGGGGTGGAAGGAGTGGAGGGAGGGTGGAAGGAGTAGGAGGGAGGGGTGGAAGGAGTGGGAGGGAGGGGTGGAAGGAGTGGAAGGAGAGGGAGGGGTGGAAGGGTGGAAGGAGGAGGGAGGGGTGGAAGGAGTGGGAGGGAGGGGTGGAAGGAGGGAGGGGTGGAAGGTGGAAGGAGGGTGGGAAGGAGGGAGGGGGTGGAAGGAGTAGGAGGAGGGTGGAAGGTGGAAGGGAAGGGTGGAAGGAATAGGAGGGAGGGGTGGAAGGAGTGGAAGGGAGGGAGGGGTGGAAGGAGTGGAAGGGAGGGGTGGAAGGAGGGAGGAGGGAGGAAGGAGTGGAGGGAGGGGTGGAAGGAGGGAGGGAGGGGTGGAAGGAGTGGGAGGGAGGGGTGGAAGGAGTGGAAGGGGAGGGTGGAAGGAGTAGGAGGGAGGGTGGAAGGAGTGGGAGGGAGGGGTGGAAGGAGTGGAAGGAAGGGTGGAAGGAAGTGGGAGGGAGGGGTGGAAGGAGTGGGAGGGAGGGGTGGAAGGAGTGGAAGGGAGGGGTGGAAGGAGTGGAGGGAGGGGTGGAAGGAGTAGGAGGGAGGGGGGTGGAAGGAGTAGGAGGGAGGGGTGGAAGGACTAGGAGGGAGGGGTGGAAGGAGTGGAAGGGAGGGTGGAAGGAGTGGGGGGGAGGGGTGGAAGGAGTGGAGGGAGGGGTGGAAGGAGTGGGAGGGAGGGTGGAAGGAGTAGGAGGGGTGGGGTGGAAGGAGGTGGGAGGGAGGGGTGGAAGGAGTGGAGGGAGGGGTGGAAAGAGTGGAAGGGGAGGGTGGAAGGAGTAGGAGGGAGGGGTGGAAGGAGTAGGAGGGAGGGGTGGAAGGAGTAGGAGGGAGGGGTGGAAGGAGTAGGGAGGGAGGGGTGGAAGGAGTGGAGGAGGGGTGGAAGGAGTAGGAGGGAGGGGTGGAAGGAGTGGAAGGGAGGGGTGGAAGGAGTGGGAGGGAGGGGTGGAAGGAGTGGAAGGGAGGGGTGGAAGGAGTGGAGGAGGGGTGGAAGGAGTAGGAGGGAGGGGTGGAAGGAATAGGAGGGAGGGGTGGAAGGAGTAGGGAGGGAGGGGTGGAAGGAGTGGAGGAGGGGTGGAAGGAGTAGGAGGGAGGGGTGGAAGGAGTAGGAGGGAGGGGTGGAAGGACTAGGAGGGAGGGGTGGAAGGAGTGGAAGGGAGGGTGGAAGGAGTAGGAGGGAGGGGTGGAAGGAGTAGGAGGGAGGGGTGGAAGGAGTAGGAGGGAGGGGTGGAAGGAGTAGGGAGGGAGGGGTGGAAGGAGTGGAGGAGGGGTGGAAGGAGTAGGGGGAGGGGTGGAAGGAGTGGAGGAGGGGTGGAAGGAGTGGGAGGGAGGGGGTGGAAGGAGGGAAGGGAGGGGTGGAAGGAGTAGGAGGGAGGGGTGGAAGGAGGAGGGTGGGAGGGAGGGGTGGAAGGAGGGAAGGGGAGGGTGGAAGGAGTAGGAGGGAGGGGTGGAAGGAGTAGGAGGGAGGGGTGGAAGGAGTAGGAGGGAGGGGGGGGAAGGAGTAGGGAGGGAGGGGTGGAAGGAGTGGAGGGAGGGTGGAAGGAGTGGGAGGGAGGGGTGGAAGGAGTAGGAGGGAGGGGTGGAAGGAGTAGGAGGGAGGGGTGGAAGGAGTGGAAGGAGTGGAGGGAGGGGTGGAAGGGGTGGGAGGGAGGGGTGGAAGGAGGGAGGGAGGAGGGGGAAAGGAGTGGAAGGGAGGGGTGGAAGGAGTAGGAGGGAGGGGTGGAAGGAGTAGGAGGGAGGGGTGGAAGGAGTGGGGAGGGAGGGGTGGAAGGAGGGAGGGAGGGGTGGAGAAGGAGTAGGAGGGAGGGGTGGAAGGAGTAGGAGGGAGGGGTGGAAGGAGTGGAAGGAGGGGTGGAAGGAGTAGGAGGGAGGGGTGGAAGGAGTAGGAGGGAGGGGTGGATGGAGTAGGAGGGAGGGTGGAAGGAGTGGGGAGGAGGGGTGGAAGGAGTGGGAGGGAGGGGTGGAAGGAGTAGGAGGGGGGGTGGAAGGAGTAGGAGGGAGGGGTGGAAGGAGTGGAAGGAGGGGTGGAAGGAGTAGGAGGGAGGGGTGGAAGGAGTAGGAGGGAGGGGTGGATGGAGTGGGGAGGGAGGGGTGGAAGGAGTAGGAGGGAGGGGGTGGAAGGAGTAGGGAGGGAGGGGTGGAAGGAGTGGAGGAGGGGTGGAAGGAGTAGGAGGGAGGGGTGGAAGGAGTAGGAGGGAGGGGTGGAAGGAGTAGGAGGGAGGGGTGGAAGGAGGGAAGGAGGGGTGGATGGAGTGGGGAGGGAGGGGTGGAAGGAGTAGGAGGGAGGGGTGGAAGGAGTAGGGAGGGAGGGGTGGAAGGAGTGGAGGAGGGGTGGAAGGAGTAGGAGGGAGGGGTGGAAGGAGTAGGAGGGAGGGTGGAAGGAGTAGGAGGGAGGGGTGGAAGGAGTGGAGGGAGGGGTGGAAGGAGTGGGAGGGAGGGGTGGAAGGAGTGGGGAGGGGTGGAAGGAGGGGAGGGAGGGGTGGAAGGAGTAGGAGGGGAGGGGTGGAAGGAGGTGGGAGGGAGGGGTGGAAGGAGTGGAAGGAGGAGGGAGGGGTGGAAGGGGTGGAAGGAGGGAGGGAGGGTGGAAGGAGTGGGAGGGAGGGGTGGAAGGAGTGGGAGGGAGGGGTGGAAGGAGTGGAAGGGGGGGTGGAAGGAGTAGGAGGGAGGGGTGGAAGGAGTGGGAGGGAGGGGTGGAAGGAGTGGAAGGGAAGGGTGGAAGGAATAGGAGGAGGGGTGGAAGGAGTGGGAGGAGGGAGGGGTGGAAGGAGTGGAAGGGAGGGGTGGAAGGAGTAGGAGGGAGGGGTGGAAGGAGTGGGGAGGGAGGGGGTGGAAGGAGTGGGAGGGAGGGGTGGAGAAGGAGTAGGAGGGAGGGGTGGAAGGAGTAGGAGGGAGGGGTGGAAGGAGTGGAAGGAGGGGTGGAAGGAGTAGGAGGGAGGGGTGGAAGGAGTAGGAGGGAGGGGTGGAAGGAGTAGGAGGGAGGGGTGGAAGGAGTGGGGAGGGAGGGGTGGAAGGAGTGGGAGGGAGGGGTGGAGAAGGAGTAGGAGGGAGGGGGGGGTGGAAGGAGTAGGAGGGAGGGGTGGAAGGAGTGGAAGGAGGGGTGGAAGGAGTAGGAGGGAGGGGTGGAAGGAGGGAGGGGTAGGAGGGAGGGAGGGTGGAAGGAGTGGGGAGGGAGGGGTGGAAGGGTGGAAGGAGTGGAGGAGGGAGGGGTGGAAGGAGGAGGGAGGGGTGGAAGGAGTGGAAGGAGGGGTGGGAGGAGGGGTGGAAGGAGTAGGAGGGAGGGGTGGAAGGAGTAGGAGGGAGGGGTGGAAGGAGTAGGGAGGGAGGGGTGGAAGGAGTGGAGGAGGGGTGGAAGGAGTAGGAGGGGGGTGGAAGGAGGAGGGAGGGGTGGAAGGAGGGAGGGGTGGAAGGAGTGGAGGGAGGGGTGGATGGAGGAGTAGGGAGGAGGGAGGGGTGGAAGGAGTAGGAGGGAGGGGTGGAAGGAGTAGGAAGGGTAGGAGGTGGAAGGAGTAGGAGGGAGGGGTGGAAGGAGTAGGAGGGAGGGGTGGAAGGAGTGGAAGGGAGGGGTGGAAGGAGTGGGAGGGAGGGGTGGAAGGAGTGGGAGGGAGGGGTGGAAGGAGTGGGAGAGGGAGGGGTGGAAGGAGTGAGGGAGGGTGGAAGGAGTAGGAGGGAGGGGTGGAAGGAGGTGGGAGGGAGGGGTGGAAGGAGTGGAAGGAGTGAGGGAGGGTGGAAGGGGTGGAAGGAGTGGAGGGAGGGTGGAAGGAGTGGGAGGGAGGGGTGGAAGGAGTGGGAGGGAGGGGTGGAAGGAGTGGAAGGGGAGGGTGGAAGGAGTAGGAGGGAGGGGTGGAAGGAGTGGGAGGGAGGGGTGGAAGGAGTGGAAGGGAAGGGTGGAAGGAATAGGAGGGAGGGGTGGAAGGAGTGGGAGGGAGGGAGGGGTGGAAGGAGTGGAAGGGAGGGGTGGAAGGAGTAGGAGGGAGGGTGGAAGGAGTGGGGAGGGAGGGGTGGAAGGAGTGGGAGGGAGGGGTGGAGAAGGAGTAGGAGGGAGGGGTGGAAGGAGTAGGAGGGAGGGGTGGAAGGAGTGGAAGGAGGGGTGGAAGGAGTAGGAGGGAGGGGTGGAAGGAGTAGGAGGGAGGGGTGGATGGAGTGGGGAGGAGGGGTGGAAGGAGTGGGGAGGGAGGGGTGGAAGGAGTGGAAGGGAGGGGTGGAAGGAGTAGGAGGGAGGGGTGGAAGGAGTAGGAGGGAGGGGTGGAAGGAGTGGAAGGGAGGGGTGGAAGGAGTACGAGGGAGGGGTGGATGGAGTGGGGGAGGGAGGGGTGGAAGGAGTGGGGAGGGAGGGGTGGAAGGAGTGGAAGGGAGGGGTGGAAGGAGTAGGAGGGGGTGGCGGAAGGAGTAGGTAGGGAGGGGTGGAAGGAGTGGAAGGAGGGGTGGAAGGAGTGGGAGGGAGGGTTGGAGAAGGAGTAGGGAGGGAGGGGTGGAAGGAGTGGAGGAGGGGTGGAAGGAGTGGAAGGGAGGGGTGGAAGGAGTAGGAGGGAGGGGTGGAAGGAGTGGGAGGGAGGGGTGGAAGGAGTGGGAGGGAGGGGTGGAAGGAGTGGGAGGGAGGGGTGGAAGGAGTAGGAGGGAGGGGTGGAAGGAGGTGGGAGGGAGGGGTGGAAGGAGTGGAAGGAGTGGAGGGAGGGGAGGAAGGGGTGGAAGGAGTGGAGGGAGGGGTGGAAGGAGTGGAAGGAGTGGAGGGAGGGGTGGAAGGGTGTTAGGAGTGGGGGAGGGGTGGAAGGAGTGGGAGGGAGGGTTGGAGAAGGAGTAGGGAGGGAGGGGTGGAAGGAGTGGAGGAGGGGTGGAAGGAGTGGAAGGGAGGGGTGGAAGGAGTAGGAGGGAAGGGTGGAAGGAGTGGGAGGGAGGGGTGGAAGGAGTGGGAGGGAGGGGTGGAAGGAGTGGGAGGGAGGGGTGGAAGGAGGTGGGAGGGAGGGGTGGAAGGAGTGGAAGGAGTGGAGGGAGGGGAGGAAGGGGGTGGAAGGAGTAGGAGGGAGAGGTGGAAGGAGTGGGGAGGGAGGGGTGGAAGGAGTGGGGAGGGAGGGGTGGAAGGAGTGGAAGGGAGGGGTGGAAGGAGTAGGAGGAGTTTACAGTCAGGGATGGACTACAGTCAGGGATGGAAAGTGAGCTAGACCACTAGCCCGAGGCTACTACCTTTCAGACCAGACTAGTAGACCCACTAGCCCGAGGCTACTACCTTTCAGAAAAGACTAGTAGACCCACTAGCCCGAGGCTACTACCTTTCAGACCAGACTAGTAGACCCACTAGCCCGAGGCTACTACCTTTCAGACCAGACTAGTGGACCCACTAGAGCAAGGCTACTACCTTTCAGACCAGACTAGTAGACCCACTAGCCCGAGGCTACTACCTTTCAGACCAGACTAGTAGACCCACTAGCCCGAGGCTACTACCTTTCAGACCAGACAACTAGGCAACACTAGACCGAGGCTACTACCTTTCAGACCAGACTAGTAGACCCATTATCCCGAGGCTACTACCTTTCAGACCAGACTAGTAGACCCACTAGCCCGAGGCAAATACCTTTCAGACCAGACTAGTATACCCATTAGCCCGAGGCTACTACCTTTCAGACCAGATTAGTAGACCCACTAGCCAGAGGCTACAACCTTTCAGACCAGACTAATAGACCCACTAGCCCAAGGCTAATACCTTTCAGACCAGACTAGTAGACCCACTAGAGCAAGGCTACTACCTTTCAGACCAGACTAGTATAGTATGTATAGTATAGTTTGCCCATCTAACCAGATGGTCTGATGATAGTACTCTGTAGACCATTCCCTAAAGGTAAAGAACTATATACCCTTCACTAGGGGTATAGAACTATGGACCATTCACTAGAGGTAAAGAACTATAGAACTATAGACCATTCACTAGAGGTAAAGAACTATAGACCATTCACTAGAAGTATAGAACTATAGACCATTCACTAGAGGTAAAGAACTATAGACCATTCACTAGAACTATAGAACTATAGACCATTCAATTGAGGTAAAGAACTATAGACCATTCACTAGAAGTAAAGAACTATAGAACTATAGACCATTCACTACAGGTCAAGAACTATAGAACTATAGACCATTCACTAGAGGTAAAGAACTGCAGACCATTCATTAGAGGTAAAGCTCTATAGACCCTTCACTAGAGGTAAAGAACAATAGATAATTCACTAGAAGTAAAGAACTATAGACAATTCACTAGAGGTAAAGAACTATAGACCATTCTCTAGAGGTAAAGAACTATAGACCATTCTCTAGAGGTATATAACTATAGACCATTCTCTAGAGGTAAAGAACTATATACCATCCACATGTGGGTAGAACTATATACCATTCACTAGACGGAAATAACTATAGACCATTCACTAGAGGTATAGAACTATAGACCATTCTCTAGAGGTATGGAACTATAGACCATTTTCTAGAAGTATAGAACTATAGACCATTCTCTAGAGGTATGGAACTATAGACCATTCTCTAGAGGTATAGAACTATAGACCCTTCACTAGAGGTAAAGAACTATAGACCATTCACTAGAGGTATAGAACTATAGACCATTAACTAGAGGTATAGAACTATAGATCCTTCACTAGAGGTAAAGAACTATAGACCCTTCACTAGAGGTAAAGAACGATAGACCATTCACTAGAGGTATAGAACTATAGACCATTCACTAGAGGTAAAGAACTATAGAACATTCACTAGAGTTATAGAACTATAGACCATTCACTAGAGGTAAAGAACTATAGACCATTCACTAGAGGTATATAACTATGGACCATTCACTAGAGGTAAAGAACTATAGACCATTCACTAGAGGTATAGAACTATAGACCATTCACTAGAGGTAAAGAACTATAGACCATTCACTAGAGGTATATAACTATAGACCATTCACTAGAGGTATAGAACTATAGACCATTCACTAGAGGTATAGAACTATAGACCATTCACTAGAGGTATAGAACTATAGACCATTCACTAGAGGTATAGAACTATAGACCATTCACTAGAGGTATAGAACTATAGACCATTCTCTAGAGGTATAGAACTATAGACCATTCACTAGAGGTATAGAACTATAGACCATTCACTAGAGGTAAAGAACTATAGACCATTCACTAGAGGTATAGAACTATAGACCATTCACTAGAGGTATAGAACTATAGACCATTCACTAGAGGTATAGAACTATAGACCATTCACTAGAGGTATAGATCTATAGACCATTCACTAGAGGTATAGAACTATAGACCATTCACTAGAGATAAAGAACTATAGACCATTCACTAGAGGTATAGAACTACAGACCATTCACTAGAGGTATAGAACTATAGACCATTCACTAGAGGTATATAACTATAGACCATTCACTAGAGGTATAGAACTATAGACCATTCACTAGAGGTAAAGAACTATAGACCATTCACTAGAGGTATAGAACTATAGACCATTCACTAGAGGTATAGAACTATAGACCATTCACTAGAGGTATAGATCTATAGACCATTCACTAGAGGTATAGAACTATAGACCATTCACTAGAGGTATAGAACTATAGACCATTCACTAGAGGTATAGAACTATAGACCATTCACTAGAGGTATAGATCTATAGACCATTCACTAGAGGTATAGATCTATAGACCATTCACTAGAGGTATAGAACTATAGACCATTCACTAGAGGTATAGATCTATAGACCATTCACTAGAGGTATAGAACTATAGACCATTCACTAGAGGTATAGAACTATAGACCATTCACTAGAGGTATAGAACTATAGACCATTCACTAGAGGTATAGAACTATAGACCATTCACTAGAGGTATAGAACTATAGACCATTCACTAGAGGTATAGATCTATAGACCATTCACTAGAGGTATAGAACTATAGACCATTCACTAGAGGTAAAGAACTATAGACCATTCACTAGAGGTATAGAACTATAGACCATTCACTAGAGGTATAGAACTATAGACCATTCACTAGAGGTATAGAACTATAGACCATTCACTAGAGGTAAAGAACTATAGACCATTCACTAGAGGTATAGAACTATAGACTATTCACTAGAGGTATAGAACTATAGACCATTCACTAGAGGTATAGAACTATAGACCATTCACTAGAGGTATAGAACTATAGACCATTCACTAGAGGTATAGAACTATAGACCATTCACTAGAGGTATAGAACTATAGACCATTCACTAGAGGTAAAGAACTATAGACCATTCACTAGAGGTATAGAACTATAGACCATTCACTAGAGGTATAGAACTATAGACCATTCACTAGAGGTATAGAACTATAGACCATTCACTAGAGGTATAGAACTATAGACCATTAACTAGAGGTAAAGAACTATAGACCATTCACTAGATTTATAGAACTATAGACCATTCACTAGAGGTATAGAACTATAGACCATTCACTAGAGGTATAGAACTATAGACCATTCACTAGAGGTATAGAACTATAGACCATTCACTAGAGGTATAGAACTATAGACCATTAACTAGAGGTAAAGAACTATAGACCATTCACTAGATTTATAGAACTATAGACCATTCACTAGAGGTATAGAACTATAGACCATTCACTAGAGGTATAGAACTATAGACCATTCACTAGAGGTATAGAACTATAGACCATTCACTAGAGGTATAGATCTATAGACCATTCACTAGAGGTATAGAACTATAGACCATTCACTAGAGGTATAGAACTATAGACCATTCACTAGAGGTATAGAACTATATACCATTCACTAGAGGTATAGAACTATATACCATTCACTAGAGGTATAGATCTATAGACCATTCACTAGAGGTAAAGAACTATAGACCATTCACTAGAGGTATAGAACTATAGACTATTCACTAGAGGTATAGAACTATAGACCATTCTCTAGAGGTATATAACTATAGACCATTCTCTAGAGGTAAAGAACTATATACCATCCACATGTGGGTAGAACTATATACCATTCACTAGACGGAAATAACTATAGACCATTCACTAGAGGTATAGAACTATAGACCCTTCACTAGAGGTAAAGAACTATAGACCATTCACTAGAGGTATAGAACTATAGACCATTAACTAGAGGTATAGAACTATAGATCCTTCACTAGAGGTAAAGAACTATAGACCCTTCACTAGAGGTAAAGAACTATAGACCATTCACTAGAGGTATAGAACTATAGACCATTCACTAGAGGTAAAGAACTATAGAACATTCACTAGAGTTATAGAACTATAGACCATTCACTAGAGGTAAAGAACTATAGACCATTCACTAGAGGTATATAACTATGGACCATTCACTAGAGGTAAAGAACTATAGACCATTCACTAGAGGTATAGAACTATAGACCATTCACTAGAGGTAAAGAACTATAGACCATTCACTAGAGGTATATAACTATAGACCATTCACTAGAGGTATAGAACTATAGACCATTCACTAGAGGTATAGAACTATAGACCATTCACTAGAGGTATAGAACTATAGACCATTCACTAGAGGTATAGAACTATAGACCATTCACTAGAGGTATAGAACTATAGACCATTCTCTAGAGGTATAGAACTATAGACCATTCACTAGAGGTATAGAACTATAGACCATTCACTAGAGGTAAAGAACTATAGACCATTCACTAGAGGTATAGAACTATAGACCATTCACTAGAGGTATAGAACTATAGACCATTCACTAGAGGTATAGAACTATAGACCATTCACTAGAGGTATAGATCTATAGACCATTCACTAGAGGTATAGAACTATAGACCATTCACTAGAGATAAAGAACTATAGACCATTCACTAGAGGTATAGAACTACAGACCATTCACTAGAGGTATAGAACTATAGACCATTCACTAGAGGTATAGAACTATAGACCATTCACTAGAGGTATAGAACTATAGACCATTCACTAGAGGTAAAGAACTATAGACCATTCACTAGAGGTATAGAACTATAGACCATTCACTAGAGGTATAGAACTATAGACCATTCACTAGAGGTATAGATCTATAGACCATTCACTAGAGGTATAGAACTATAGACCATTCACTAGAGGTATAGAACTATAGACCATTAACTAGAGGTATAGAACTATAGATCCTTCACTAGAGGTAAAGAACTATAGACCCTTCACTAGAGGTAAAGAACGATAGACCATTCACTAGAGGTATAGAACTATAGACCATTCACTAGAGGTAAAGAACTATAGAACATTCACTAGAGTTATAGAACTATAGACCATTCACTAGAGGTAAAGAACTATAGACCATTCACTAGAGGTATATAACTATGGACCATTCACTAGAGGTAAAGAACTATAGACCATTCACTAGAGGTATAGAACTATAGACCATTCACTAGAGGTAAAGAACTATAGACCATTCACTAGAGGTATATAACTATAGACCATTCACTAGAGGTATAGAACTATAGACCATTCACTAGAGGTATAGAACTATAGACCATTCACTAGAGGTATAGAACTATAGACCATTCACTAGAGGTATAGAACTATAGACCATTCACTAGAGGTATAGAACTATAGACCATTCTCTAGAGGTATAGAACTATAGACCATTCACTAGAGGTATAGAACTATAGACCATTCACTAGAGGTAAAGAACTATAGACCATTCACTAGAGGTATAGAACTATAGACCATTCACTAGAGGTATAGAACTATAGACCATTCACTAGAGGTATAGAACTATAGACCATTCACTAGAGGTATAGATCTATAGACCATTCACTAGAGGTATAGAACTATAGACCATTCACTAGAGATAAAGAACTATAGACCATTCACTAGAGGTATAGAACTACAGACCATTCACTAGAGGTATAGAACTATAGACCATTCACTAGAGGTATATAACTATAGACCATTCACTAGAGGTATAGAACTATAGACCATTCACTAGAGGTAAAGAACTATAGACCATTCACTAGAGGTATAGAACTATAGACCATTCACTAGAGGTATAGAACTATAGACCATTCACTAGAGGTATAGATCTATAGACCATTCACTAGAGGTATAGAACTATAGACCATTCACTAGAGGTATAGAACTATAGACCATTCACTAGAGGTATAGAACTATAGACCATTCACTAGAGGTATAGATCTATAGACCATTCACTAGAGGTATAGATCTATAGACCATTCACTAGAGGTATAGAACTATAGACCATTCACTAGAGGTATAGATCTATAGACCATTCACTAGAGGTATAGAACTATAGACCATTCACTAGAGGTATAGAACTATAGACCATTCACTAGAGGTATAGAACTATAGACCATTCACTAGAGGTATAGAACTATAGACCATTCACTAGAGGTATAGAACTATAGACCATTCACTAGAGGTATAGAACTATAGACCATTCACTAGAGGTATAGAACTATAGACCATTCACTAGAGGTAAAGAACTATAGACCATTCACTAGAGGTATAGAACTATAGACCATTCACTAGAGGTATAGAACTATAGACCATTCACTAGAGGTATAGAACTATAGACCATTCACTAGAGGTAAAGAACTATAGACCATTCACTAGAGGTATAGAACTATAGACTATTCACTAGAGGTATAGAACTATAGACCATTCACTAGAGGTATAGAACTATAGACCATTCACTAGAGGTATAGAACTATAGACCATTCACTAGAGGTATAGAACTATAGACCATTCACTAGAGGTATAGAACTATAGACCATTCACTAGAGGTAAAGAACTATAGACCATTCACTAGAGGTATAGAACTATAGACCATTCACTAGAGGTATAGAACTATAGACCATTCACTAGAGGTATAGAACTATAGACCATTCACTAGAGGTATAGAACTATAGACCATTAACTAGAGGTAAAGAACTATAGACCATTCACTAGATTTATAGAACTATAGACCATTCACTAGAGGTATAGAACTATAGACCATTCACTAGAGGTATAGAACTATAGACCATTCACTAGAGGTATAGAACTATAGACCATTCACTAGAGGTATAGAACTATAGACCATTAACTAGAGGTAAAGAACTATAGACCATTCACTAGATTTATAGAACTATAGACCATTCACTAGAGGTATAGAACTATAGACCATTCACTAGAGGTATAGAACTATAGACCATTCACTAGAGGTATAGAACTATAGACCATTCACTAGAGGTATAGATCTATAGACCATTCACTAGAGGTATAGAACTATAGACCATTCACTAGAGGTATAGAACTATAGACCATTCACTAGAGGTATAGAACTATATACCATTCACTAGAGGTATAGAACTATATACCATTCACTAGAGGTATAGATCTATAGACCATTCACTAGAGGTAAAGAACTATAGACCATTCACTAGAGGTATAGAACTATAGACTATTCACTAGAGGTATAGAACTATAGACCATTCTCTAGAGGTATATAACTATAGACCATTCTCTAGAGGTAAAGAACTATATACCATCCACATGTGGGTAGAACTATATACCATTCACTAGACGGAAATAACTATAGACCATTCACTAGAGGTATAGAACTATAGACCCTTCACTAGAGGTAAAGAACTATAGACCATTCACTAGAGGTATAGAACTATAGACCATTAACTAGAGGTATAGAACTATAGATCCTTCACTAGAGGTAAAGAACTATAGACCCTTCACTAGAGGTAAAGAACGATAGACCATTCACTAGAGGTATAGAACTATAGACCATTCACTAGAGGTAAAGAACTATAGAACATTCACTAGAGTTATAGAACTATAGACCATTCACTAGAGGTAAAGAACTATAGACCATTCACTAGAGGTATATAACTATGGACCATTCACTAGAGGTAAAGAACTATAGACCATTCACTAGAGGTATAGAACTATAGACCATTCACTAGAGGTAAAGAACTATAGACCATTCACTAGAGGTATATAACTATAGACCATTCACTAGAGGTATAGAACTATAGACCATTCACTAGAGGTATAGAACTATAGACCATTCACTAGAGGTATAGAACTATAGACCATTCACTAGAGGTATAGAACTATAGACCATTCACTAGAGGTATAGAACTATAGACCATTCTCTAGAGGTATAGAACTATAGACCATTCACTAGAGGTATAGAACTATAGACCATTCACTAGAGGTAAAGAACTATAGACCATTCACTAGAGGTATAGAACTATAGACCATTCACTAGAGGTATAGAACTATAGACCATTCACTAGAGGTATAGAACTATAGACCATTCACTAGAGGTATAGATCTATAGACCATTCACTAGAGGTATAGAACTATAGACCATTCACTAGAGATAAAGAACTATAGACCATTCACTAGAGGTATAGAACTACAGACCATTCACTAGAGGTATAGAACTATAGACCATTCACTAGAGGTATAGAACTATAGACCATTCACTAGAGGTATAGAACTATAGACCATTCACTAGAGGTAAAGAACTATAGACCATTCACTAGAGGTATAGAACTATAGACCATTCACTAGAGGTATAGAACTATAGACCATTCACTAGAGGTATAGATCTATAGACCATTCACTAGAGGTATAGAACTATAGACCATTCACTAGAGGTATAGAACTATAGACCATTCACTAGAGGTATAGAACTATAGACCATTCACTAGAGGTATAGATCTATAGACCATTCACTAGAGGTATAGATCTATAGACCATTCACTAGAGGTATAGAACTATAGACCATTCACTAGAGGTATAGATCTATAGACCATTCACTAGAGGTATAGAACTATAGACCATTCACTAGAGGTATAGAACTATAGACCATTCACTAGAGGTATAGAACTATAGACCATTCACTAGAGGTATAGAACTATAGACCATTCACTAGAGGTATAGAACTATAGACCATTCACTAGAGGTATAGATCTATAGACCATTCACTAGAGGTATAGAACTATAGACCATTCACTAGAGGTAAAGAACTATAGACCATTCACTAGAGGTATAGAACTATAGACCATTCACTAGAGGTATAGAACTATAGACCATTCACTAGAGGTATAGAACTATAGACCATTCACTAGAGGTAAAGAACTATAGACCATTCACTAGAGGTATAGAACTATAGACTATTCACTAGAGGTATAGAACTATAGACCATTCACTAGAGGTATAGAACTATAGACCATTCACTAGAGGTATAGAACTATAGACCATTCACTAGAGGTATAGAACTATAGACCATTCACTAGAGGTATAGAACTATAGACCATTCACTAGAGGTAAAGAACTATAGACCATTCACTAGAGGTATAGAACTATAGACCATTCACTAGAGGTATAGAACTATAGACCATTCACTAGAGGTATAGAACTATAGACCATTCACTAGAGGTATAGAACTATAGACCATTAACTAGAGGTAAAGAACTATAGACCATTCACTAGATTTATAGAACTATAGACCATTCACTAGAGGTATAGAACTATAGACCATTCACTAGAGGTATAGAACTATAGACCATTCACTAGAGGTATAGAACTATAGACCATTCACTAGAGGTATAGATCTATAGACCATTCACTAGAGGTATAGAACTATAGACCATTCACTAGAGGTATAGAACTATAGACCATTCACTAGAGGTATAGAACTATATACCATTCACTAGAGGTATAGAACTATATACCATTCACTAGAGGTATAGATCTATAGACCATTCACTAGAGGTAAAGAACTATAGACCATTCACTAGAGGTATAGAACTATAGACTATTCACTAGAGGTATAGAACTATAGACCATTCACTAGAGGTATAGAACTATAGACCATTCACTAGAGGTATAGAACTATAGACCATTCACTAGAGGTATAGAACTATAGACCATTCACTAGAGGTATAGAACTATAGACCATTCACTAGAGGTAAAGAACTATAGACCATTCACTAGAGGTATAGAACTATAGACCATTCACTAGAGGTATAGAACTATAGACCTTTCACTAGAGGTATAGAACTATAGACCATTCACTAGAGGTATAGAACTATAGACCATTCACTAGAGGTATAGAACTATAGACCATTCACTAGAGGTATAGAACTATAGACCATTCACTAGAGGTATAGAACTATAGACCATTCACTAGAGGTATAGAACTATAGACCATTCACTAGAGGTATAGAACTATATACCATTCACTAGAGGTATAGATCTATAGACCATTCACTAGAGTTATAGAACTATAGACCATTCACTAGAGGTATAGAACTATAGACCATTCACTAGAGGTAAAGAACTATAGACCATTCACTAGAGGTATAGAACTATAGACCATTCACTAGAGGTATAGAACTATAGACCATTCACTAGAGGTATAGAACTATAGACCATTCACTAGAGGTATAGAACTATAGACCATTCACTAGAGGTATAGAACTATAGACCATTCACTAGAGGTATAGAACTATAGACCATTCACTAGAGGTATAGAACTATAGACCATTCACTAGAGGTATAGAACTATAGACCATTCTCTAGAGGTATAGAACTATAGACCATTCACTAGAGGTATAGAACTATAGACCATTCACTAGAGGTAAAGAACTATAGACCATTCACTAGAGGTATAGAACTATAGACCATTCACTAGAGGTATAGAACTATAGACCATTCACTAGAGGTATAGAACTATAGACCATTCACTAGAGGTATAGATCTATAGACCATTCACTAGAGGTATAGAACTATAGACCATTCACTAGAGATAAAGAACTATAGACCATTCACTAGAGGTATAGAACTATAGACCATTCTCTAGAGGTATGGAACTATAGACCATTTTCTAGAAGTATAGAACTATAGACCATTCTCTAGAGGTATGGAACTATAGACCATTCTCTAGAGGTATAGAACTATAGACCCTTCACTAGAGGTAAAGAACTATAGACCATTCACTAGAGGTATAGAACTATAGACCATTAACTAGAGGTATAGAACTATAGATCCTTCACTAGAGGTAAAGAACTATAGACCCTTCACTAGAGGTAAAGAACGATAGACCATTCACTAGAGGTATAGAACTATAGACCATTCACTAGAGGTAAAGAACTATAGAACATTCACTAGAGTTATAGAACTATAGACCATTCACTAGAGGTAAAGAACTATAGACCATTCACTAGAGGTATATAACTATGGACCATTCACTAGAGGTAAAGAACTATAGACCATTCACTAGAGGTATAGAACTATAGACCATTCACTAGAGGTAAAGAACTATAGACCATTCACTAGAGGTATAGAACTATAGACCATTCACTAGAGGTATAGAACTATAGACCATTCACTAGAGGTATAGAACTATAGACCATTCACTAGAGGTATAGAACTATAGACCATTCACTAGAGGTATAGAACTATAGACCATTCACTAGAGGTATAGAACTATAGACCATTCTCTAGAGGTATAGAACTATAGACCATTCACTAGAGGTATAGAACTATAGACCATTCACTAGAGGTAAAGAACTATAGACCATTCACTAGAGGTATAGAACTATAGACCATTCACTAGAGGTATAGAACTATAGACCATTCACTAGAGGTATAGAACTATAGACCATTCACTAGAGGTATAGATCTATAGACCATTCACTAGAGGTATAGAACTATAGACCATTCACTAGAGATAAAGAACTATAGACCATTCACTAGAGGTATAGAACTACAGACCATTCACTAGAGGTATAGAACTATAGACCATTCACTAGAGGTATAGAACTATAGACCATTCACTAGAGGTATAGAACTATAGACCATTCACTAGAGGTAAAGAACTATAGACCATTCACTAGAGGTATAGAACTATAGACCATTCACTAGAGGTATAGAACTATAGACCATTCACTAGAGGTATAGATCTATAGACCATTCACTAGAGGTATAGAACTATAGACCATTCACTAGAGGTATAGAACTATAGACCATTCACTAGAGGTATAGAACTATAGACCATTCACTAGAGGTATAGATCTATAGACCATTCACTAGAGGTATAGATCTATAGACCATTCACTAGAGGTATAGAACTATAGACCATTCACTAGAGGTATAGAACTATAGACCATTCACTAGAGGTATAGAACTATAGACCATTCACTAGAGGTATAGAACTATAGACCATTCACTAGAGGTATAGAACTATAGACCATTCACTAGAGGTATAGAACTATAGACCATTCACTAGAGGTATAGAACTATAGACCATTCACTAGAGGTATAGAACTATAGACCATTCACTAGAGGTATAGAACTATAGACCATTCACTAGAGGTAAAGAACTATAGACCATTCACTAGAGGTATAGAACTATAGACCATTCACTAGAGGTATAGAACTATAGACCATTCACTAGAGGTATAGAACTATAGACCATTCACTAGAGGTATAGAACTATAGACCATTCACTTCATTCACTAGAGGTATAGAACTATAGACCATTCACTAGAGGTATAGAACTATAGACCATTCACTAGAGGTATAGAACTATAGACCATTCACTAGAGGTATAGAACTATAGACCATTCTCTAGAGGTATAGAACTATAGACCATTCACTAGAGGTATAGAACTATAGACCATTCACTAGAGGTAAAGAACTATAGACCATTCACTAGAGGTATAGAACTATAGACCATTCACTAGAGGTATAGAACTATAGACCATTCACTAGAGGTATAGAACTATAGACCATTCACTAGAGGTATAGAACTATAGACCATTAACTAGAGGTAAAGAACTATAGACCATTCACTAGATTTATAGAACTATAGACCATTCACTAGAGGTATAGAACTATAGACCATTCACTAGAGGTATAGAACTATAGACCATTCACTAGAGGTATAGAACTATAGACCATTCACTAGAGGTATAGAACTATAGACCATTCACTAGAGGTATAGAACTATAGACCATTCACTAGAGGTATAGAACTATAGACCCTTCACTAGAGGTATAGAACTATAGACCATTCACTAGAGGTATAGAACTATATACCATTCACTAGAGGTATAGATCTATAGACCATTCACTAGAGGTAAAGAACTATAGACCATTCACTAGAGGTATAGAACTATAGACTATTCACTAGAGGTATAGAACTATAGACCATTCTCTAGAGGTATATAACTATAGACCATTCTCTAGAGGTAAAGAACTATATACCATCCACATGTGGGTAGAACTATATACCATTCACTAGACGGAAATAACTATAGACCATTCACTAGAGGTATAGAACTATAGACCCTTCACTAGAGGTAAAGAACTATAGACCATTCACTAGAGGTATAGAACTATAGACCATTAACTAGAGGTATAGAACTATAGATCCTTCACTAGAGGTAAAGAACTATAGACCCTTCACTAGAGGTAAAGAACGATAGACCATTCACTAGAGGTATAGAACTATAGACCATTCACTAGAGGTAAAGAACTATAGAACATTCACTAGAGTTATAGAACTATAGACCATTCACTAGAGGTAAAGAACTATAGACCATTCACTAGAGGTATATAACTATGGACCATTCACTAGAGGTAAAGAACTATAGACCATTCACTAGAGGTATAGAACTATAGACCATTCACTAGAGGTAAAGAACTATAGACCATTCACTAGAGGTATATAACTATAGACCATTCACTAGAGGTATAGAACTATAGACCATTCACTAGAGGTATAGAACTATAGACCATTCACTAGAGGTATAGAACTATAGACCATTCACTAGAGGTATAGAACTATAGACCATTCACTAGAGGTATAGAACTATAGACCATTCTCTAGAGGTATAGAACTATAGACCATTCACTAGAGGTATAGAACTATAGACCATTCACTAGAGGTAAAGAACTATAGACCATTCACTAGAGGTATAGAACTATAGACCATTCACTAGAGGTATAGAACTATAGACCATTCACTAGAGGTATAGAACTATAGACCATTCACTAGAGGTATAGATCTATAGACCATTCACTAGAGGTATAGAACTATAGACCATTCACTAGAGATAAAGAACTATAGACCATTCACTAGAGGTATAGAACTACAGACCATTCACTAGAGGTATAGAACTATAGACCATTCCCTAGAGGTATAGAACTATAGACCATTCACTAGAGGTATAGAACTATAGACCATTCACTAGAGGTAAAGAACTATAGACCATTCACTAGAGGTATAGAACTATAGACCATTCACTAGAGGTATAGAACTATAGACCATTCACTAGAGGTATAGATCTATAGACCATTCACTAGAGGTATAGAACTATAGACCATTCACTAGAGGTATAGAACTATAGACCATTCACTAGAGGTATAGAACTATAGACCATTCACTAGAGGTATAGATCTATAGACCATTCACTAGAGGTATAGATCTATAGACCATTCACTAGAGGTATAGAACTATAGACCATTCACTAGAGGTATAGATCTATAGACCATTCACTAGAGGTATAGAACTATAGACCATTCACTAGAGGTATAGAACTATAGACCATTCACTAGAGGTATAGAACTATAGACCATTCACTAGAGGTATAGAACTATAGACCATTCACTAGAGGTATAGAACTATAGACCATTCACTAGAGGTATAGAACTATAGACCATTCACTAGAGGTATAGAACTATAGACCATTCACTAGAGGTAAAGAACTATAGACCATTCACTAGAGGTATAGAACTATAGACCATTCACTAGAGGTATAGAACTATAGACCATTCACTAGAGGTATAGAACTATAGACCATTCACTAGAGGTAAAGAACTATAGACCATTCACTAGAGGTATAGAACTATAGACCATTCACTAGAGGTATAGAACTATAGACCATTCACTAGAGGTATAGAACTATAGACCATTCACTAGAGGTATAGAACTATAGACCATTCACTAGAGGTATAGAACTATAGACCATTCACTAGAGGTATAGAACTATAGACCATTCACTAGAGGTAAAGAACTATAGACCATTCACTAGAGGTATAGAACTATAGACCATTCACTAGAGGTATAGAACTATAGACCATTCACTAGAGGTATAGAACTATAGACCATTCACTAGAGGTATAGAACTATAGACCATTAACTAGAGGTAAAGAACTATAGACCATTCACTAGATTTATAGAACTATAGACCATTCACTAGAGGTATAGAACTATAGACCATTCACTAGAGGTATAGAACTATAGACCATTCACTAGAGGTATAGAACTATAGACCATTCACTAGAGGTATAGATCTATAGACCATTCACTAGAGGTATAGAACTATAGACCATTCACTAGAGGTATAGAACTATAGACCATTCACTAGAGGTATAGAACTATATACCATTCACTAGAGGTATAGAACTATAGACCATTCACTAGAGGTATAGATCTATAGACCATTCACTAGAGGTAAAGAACTATAGACCATTCACTAGAGGTATAGAACTATAGACCATTCACTAGAGGTATAGAACTATAGACCATTCACTAGAGGTATAGAACTATAGACCATTCACTAGAGGTATAGAACTATAGACCATTCACTAGAGGTATAGAACTATAGACCATTCACTAGAGGTATAGAACTATAGACCATTCACTAGAGGTAAAGAACTATAGACCATTCACTAGAGGTATAGAACTATAGACCATTCACTAGAGGTATAGAACTATAGACCATTCACTAGAGGTATAGAACTATAGACCATTCACTAGAGGTATAGAACTATAGACCATTCACTAGAGGTATAGAACTATAGACCATTCACTAGAGGTATAGAACTATAGACCATTCACTAGAGGTATAGAACTATAGACCATTCACTAGAGGTATAGAACTATAGACCATTCACTAGAGGTATAGAACTATATACCATTCACTAGAGGTATAGATCTATAGACCATTCACTAGAGTTATAGAACTATAGACCATTCACTAGAGGTATAGAACTATAGACCATTCACTAGAGGTAAAGAACTATAGACCATTCACTAGAGGTATAGAACTATAGACCATTCACTAGAGGTATAGAACTATAGACCATTCACTAGAGGTATAGAACTATAGACCATTCACTAGAGGTATAGAACTATAGACCATTCACTAGAGGTATAGAACTATAGACCATTCACTAGAGGTATAGAACTATAGACCATTCACTAGAGGTATAGAACTATAGACCATTCACTAGAGGTATAGAACTATAGACCATTCACTAGAGGTATAGAACTATAGACCATTCACTAGAGGTATAGAACTATAGACCATTCACTAGAGGTAAAGAACTATAGACCATTCACTAGAGGTATAGAACTATAGACCATTCACTAGAGGTATAGAACTATAGACCATTCACTAGAGGTATAGAACTATAGACCATTCACTAGAGGTATAGATCTATAGACCATTCACTAGAGGTATAGAACTATAGACCATTCACTAGAGATAAAGAACTATAGACCATTCACTAGAGGTATAGAACTATAGACCATTCACTAGAGGTATAGAACTATAGACCATTCACTAGAGGTATAGAACTATAGACCATTCACTAGAGGTATAGAACTATAGACCATTCACTAGAGGTAAAGAACTATAGACCATTCACTAGAGGTATAGAACTATAGACCATTCACTAGAGGTATAGAACTATAGACCATTCACTAGAGGTATAGATCTATAGACCATTCACTAGAGGTATAGAACTATAGACCATTCACTAGAGGTATAGAGGTACTATAGACCATTCACTAGAGGTATAGAACTATAGACCATTCACTAGAGGTATAGATCTATAGACCATTCACTAGAGGTATAGAACTATAGACCATTCACTAGAGGTATAGAACTATAGACCATTCACTAGAGACCATTCACTATAGAACTATAGACCATTCACTAGAGGTATAGAACTATAGACCATTCACTAGAGGTATAGAACTATAGACCATTCACTAGAGGTATAGAACTATAGACCATTCACTAGAGGTATAGAACTATAGACCATTCACTAGAGGTATAGAACTATAGACCATTCACTAGAGGTATAGATCTATAGATCATTCACTAGAGGTATAGAACTATAGACCATTCACTAGAGGTAAAGAACTATAGAACATTCACTAGAGGTATAGAACTATAGACCATTCACTAGAGGTATAGAACTATAGACCATTCACTAGAGGTATAGAACTATAGACCATTCACTAGAGGTAAAGAACTATAGACCATTCACTAGAGGTATAGAACTATAGACTATTCACTAGAGGTATAGAACTATAGACCATTCACTAGAGGTATAGAACTATAGACCATTCACTAGAGGTATAGAACTATAGACCATTCACTAGAGGTATAGAACTATAGACCATTCACTAGAGGTATAGAACTATAGACCATTCACTAGAGGTAAAGAACTATAGACCATTCACTAGAGGTATAGAACTATAGACCATTCACTAGAGGTATAGAACTATAGACCATTCACTAGAGGTATAGAACTATAGACCATTCACTAGAGGTATAGAACTATAGACCATTCACTAGAGGTAAAGAACTATAGACCATTCACTAGAGGTATAGAACTATAGACCATTCACTAGAGGTATAGAACTATAGACCATTCACTAGAGGTATAGAACTATAGACCATTCACTAGAGGTATAGAACTATAGACCATTCACTAGAGGTATAGAACTATAGACCATTCACTAGAGGTATAGAACTATAGACCATTCACTAGAGGTATAGAACTATAGACCATTCACTAGAGGTATAGAACTATAGACCATTCACTAGAGGTAAAGAACTATAGACCTTTCACTAGAGGTATAGAACTATAGACCATTCACTAGAGGTATAGAACTATAGACCATTCACTAGAGGTATAGAACTATAGACCATTCACTAGAGGTATAGAACTATAGACCATTCACTAGAGGTATAGAACTATAGACCATTCACTAGAGGTATAGAACTATAGACCATTCACTAGAGGTAATGAAACAATGGGTGGAAGGAGTGGGAGGGGTGGAGTCCATGAGGTGGTGGGAGGTGACAAAGTGATGAGTACAGCTTTGGGAATGTTGTTCATGTTTTGTTCCACCCAACAAGGTGGCTGAACAAGATGTGAGCAGTTCTGAGATGGTTTTGTGGGAAGTATGTGCCTCTGGGTTACTGGGGAATAGATGCTTTATAATAGGCTGTGTATTTCCGGGTAAGGTTGGGCCCTGACACGGCATCATCGGACTGAGCTTGTCGTCATTGCAGGCAATCTCAACGCTGTGCGTTACAGGGAAGACATCCTCCTCCCTCACGTGGTACCCTTCCTGCAGGCTCATCATGACATGAGCCTCCAGCAAGACAATGCCACTAGCTATACTGCTCATTCTGTGCGTTATTTCCTGCAAGACAGGAATGTCAGTGTTCTGCCATGGTCAGCGAAGAGCCCGTATCTCAATCCCATTGAGCACTTCTGGGTCCTGTTGGATAGGAAGGTGAGGGCTTGGGCCATTCCCCCCTGAAATGTCCAGGAACTTGCAGGTGCCTTGGTGGAAGAGTGGGGTAACACCTCACAGAGAGAACTGGCAAATCTGGTGCAGTCCATGAGGAGGAGATGCACTGCAGTAATTAATGCAGCTGGTGGCCACACCAGATACTGACTGTTACTTTTGATTTTGACCCCACCTTTGTTCAGGGACACATTATTCAATTTCTGTTAGTCACATGTCTGTGGAACTTGTTCAGTTTATGTCTCAGTTGTTGAATCTTGTTATGTTCATACAAATATTTACAATATTTTTGTTAAGTTTGCTGAAAATAAGTTGTTCAAACAAATATTGAAAATAAACGCAGTTGACAGCAAGAGGATGTTTATTTTTTTGCTGAGTTTACTAAACATAAATAATAACGCAACATGTAAAAGTGTTGTTCCCATGTTTCAAGAGATGAAAATAACTTGTTTACATCCCTGTTAGTGAGCATTTCTCCTTTTTCAAGAAATTCCATCTACTGACAGGTGTGGCATATCAAGAAGCTGATTAAACAGTATGATCATTACACAGGTGCACCTTGTGCTGAGGACAATAAAAGGCCACTTTAAAATGTGCAGTTTTGTCACACAAAACAATGCCACAAATGTCTCAAGTTTTGAGGGAGCGTGCAAATAGCATGCTGACTGCAGGAATGTCCACCAGAGCTGTTGCCAGATAATTTCATGTTCATTTCTCTACCATAAGCCGCCTCCAAAGTTGTTTTTGAGAAATTGGCAGAACGTCCAACTGTGTAATCGGCATCACAACCACAGACCACGTGTAACCATGCCAACCCAGGACCTCCACATCCAGCTTCGTCACCTGCGGGTTCGTCTAAGGGGGAGGAAGGGGGAGAGGGAGGGAGGGGGGATGTACTCTATGGACCATTCACTACAGGTAAAGATCTATAGACTATTCACTAGAGGTTTAGTGTGGAGAACTATAATCATGCTGCTCTATCTGACAGTATAGAGAACTATAATCATGCTGCTCTATCTGACAGTATAGAGAACTGTAATCATGCTGCTCTATCTCACAGTATAGAGAACTATAATCATGCTGCTCTATCTGACAGTATAGAGAACTATAATCATGCTGCTCTATCTGACAGTATAGAGAACTATAATCATGCTGCTCTATCTGACAGTATAGAGAACTGTAATCATGCTGCTCTATCTGACAGTATAGAGAACTATAATCATGCTGCTCTATCTGACAGTGTAGAGAACTATAATCATGCTGCTCTATCTGACAGTATAGAGAACTATAATCATGCTGCTCTATCTGACAGTATAGAGAACTATAATCATGCTGCTCTATCTGACAGAATAGAGAACTATAATATAAGTCTTAAATGCCTTGAATTAATCATCACCTGAGAAAGCTTTGTCCATTCCTTTGTTTGGCTTTGAAACAACGTCCACGATGACCATGTTTCGCACTCAGTTTCAACCTGCGTGTTCAAAAATGTTTGCCTAACAAAAACACGATACTGTTTTGATGATCCGAGTTTGATGTGATTTTCAAACGCAATTGCATTGATATCAGAATGGTTAGAGGGACAATAGAGCCCTGGGTACCAGTACATTAGGACCTGATGGAGGGACAATAGAGCCCTGGGTACCAGGACATTAGGACCTGATGGAGGGACAATAGAGCCCTGGGTACCAGGACATTAGGACCTGATGGAGGGACAATAGAGCCCTGGGTACCAGGACATTAGGACCTGATGGAGGGACAATAGAGCCCTGGGTACCAGGACATTAGGACCTGATGGAGGGACAATAGAGCCCTGGGTACCAGGACATTAGGACCTGATGGAGGGACAATAGAGGCCTGGGTACCAGGACATTGGGACCTGATGGAGGGACAATAGAGCCCTGGGTACCAGGACATTAGGACCTGATGGAGGGACAATAGAGCCCTGGGTACCAGGACATTAGGACCTGATGGAGGGACAATAGAGGCCTGGGTACCAGGACATTGGGACCTGATGGAGGGACAATAGAGCCCTGGGTACCAGGACATTAGGACATGAAGAAGGGACAATAGAGCCCTGAGTACCAAACCATTAGGACCTGACGGTCGTTAGTGAGTTGGGTACCAGGACATTAGGACCTGACGGTCACTGGTGAGTTGGGTACCAGACCATTAGGACCTGACGGTCATTAGTGAGTTGGGTACCAGGACATTAGGACATGAAGAAGGGACAATAGAGCCCCGAGTACCAGACCATTAGGACCTGACGGTCATTAGTGAGTTGGGTACCAGGACATTAGGACATGAAGAAGGGACAATAGAGCCCTGAGTACCAGACCATTAGGACCTGATGTGGGCTACACTCAGCCTTGTCTCAGGGTAGTAAGATAGTGGTCTGGTGATATCCCTCTAGTGGTGTTGGGGCTGTGGGCATCCTGCCTGGTTGGCCCTGTCCGGAGGTAACTTTAGATGGGGCCCTGAACCCCCCTGTCTCAGAGCCCAGTATCTATGTTGCATAGCCAAGGAGTTAAGGCCAGTCTGTCTGATCTGGGGTATTGAACCCTGACCTGTTCACAGGACCTTAAGGGCCACATGTAGCCTACTCTTAATTCTCTATCTGGTACAGCCAGAAGAGGACTGGCCCACCGCTCAGAGCCTGGTTCCTCTGGTCTACCCAGTACAGCCAGAAGAGGACTGGCCCACCCCTCAGAGCCTGGTTCCTCTGGTCTACCCAGTACAGCCAGAAGAGCACTGGCCCACACCTCAGAGCCTGGTTCCTCTGGTCTACCCAGTACAGCCAGAAGAGGACTGGCCCACCCCTCAGAGCCTGGTTCCTCTGGTCTACCCAGTACAGCCAGAAGAGGACTGGCCCACTCCTCAGAGCCTGGTTCCTCTGGTCTACCCAGTACAGCCAGAAGAGGACTGGCCCACCCCTCAGAGCCTGGTTCCTCTGGTCTACCCAGTACAGCCAGAAGAGGACTGGCCCACCCCTCAGAGCCTGGTTCCTCTGGTCTACCCAGTACAGCCAGAAGAGCATTGGCCCACACCTCAGAGCCTGGTTCCTCTGGTCTACCCAGTACAGCCAGAATAGGACTGGCCCACCCCTCAGAGCCTAGTTCCTCTGGTCTACCCAGTACAGCCAGAAGAGGACTGGCCCACCCCTCAGAGCCTGGTTCCTCTGGTCTACCCAGTACAGCCAGAAGAGGACTGGCCCACCCCTCAGAGCCTGGTTCCTCTGGTCTACCCAGTACAGCCAGAAGAGGACTGGCCCACCCCTCAGAGCCTGGTTCCTCTGGTCTACCCAGTACAGCCAGAAGAGCACTGGCCCACACCTCAGAGCCTGGTTCCTCTGGTCTACCCAGTACAGCCAGAAGAGCACTGGCCCACACCTCAGAGCCTGGTTCCTCTGGTGTACCCAGTACAGCCAGAAGAGGACTGGCCCACCCCTCAGAGCCTAGTTCCTCTGGTCTACCCAGTACAGCCAGAAGAGGACTGGCCCACCCCTCAGAGCCTGGTTCCTCTGGTCTACCCAGTACAGCCAGAAGAGGACTGGCCCACCCCTCAGAGCCTGGTTCCTCTGGTCTACCCAGTACAGAGGTATAGAACTATAGACCATTCACTAGAGGTATAGATCTATAGACCATTCACTAGAGGTATAGAACTATATACCATTCACTAGAGGTATAGAACTATAGACCATTCTCTAGAGGTATAGAACTGTAGACCATTCACTAGAGGTATAGAACTGTAGACCATTAACTAGAGGTATAGAACTATAGACCATTCACTAGAGGTATAGAACTGTAGACCATTCACTAGAGGTAAAGAACTATAGACCATTCACTAGAGGTATAGATCTATAGACCATTCACTAGAGGTATAGAACTATAGACCATTCACTAGAGGTATAGAACTATAGACCTTTCACTAGAGGTATAGAACTATAGACCTTTCACTAGAGGTAAAGAACTATAGACCATTCACTAGAGGTATATAACTATAGGCCATTCACTAGAGGTAAAGAACTATAGACCATACGATAGAGGTATAGAACTATAGACCATTCACTAGAGGTATAGAACTATAGACCATTCACTAGAGGTAAAGAACTATAGACCATTCACTAGAGGTATACGACTATAGACCATTCACTAGAGGTAAAGAACTATAGACCATTCACTAGAGGTATAGAACTATAGACCATTCACTAGAGGTATAGAACTATAGACCATTCACTAGAGGTATAGAACTATAGACCATTCACTAGAGGTATAGAACTATAGACCATTCACTAGAGGTATAGAACTATAGACCATTCATTCTATAGACCATAGAGGTATAGAACTGTAGACCATTCACTAGAGGTATAGAACTGTAGACCATTCACTAGAGGTATAGAACTATAGACCATTCTCTAGAGGTATAGATCTATAGACCATTCACTAGAGGTATAGATCTATAGACCATTCACTAGAGGTATAGATCTATAGACCATTCACTAGAGGTATAGAACTATAGACCATTCACTAGAGGTATTGATCTATAGACCATTCACTAGAGGTATAGAACTATTCACTAGAGGTATAGAACTATAGACCATTCACTAGAGGTATAGAACTATAGACCATTCACTAGAACTATAGACCATTCACTAGAGGTATAGAACTATAGACCATTCACTAGAGGTATAGAACTATAGACCATTCACTAGAGGTATAGAACTATAGACCATTCACTAGACCATTCACTAGAGGTATAGAACTATAGACCATTCACTAGAGGTATAGAACTATAGACCATTCACTAGAGGTATAGAACTATAGACCATTCACTATATAGACCCATTCACTAGAGGTATAGAACTATAGACCATTCACTAGAGGTATAGAACTATAGACCATTCACTAGAGGTATAGAACTATAGACCATTCACCATAGAGGTATAGAACTATAGACCATTCACTAGAGGTATAGAACTACTAGAGGTAGACCATTCACTAGAGGTAGACTATAGACCATTCACTAGAGGTATAGAACTATAGACCATTCACTAGAGGTATAGAACTATAGACCATTCACTAGAGGTATAGAACTATAGACCATTCACTAGAGGTATAGAACTATAGACCATTCACTAGAGGTATAGATCTATAGACCATTCACTAGAGGTATAGACCATTCTATAGACCATTCACTAGAGGTATAGAACTATAGACCATTCACTAGAGGTATTGATCTATAGACCATTCACTAGAGGTATAGAACTATAGACCATTCACTAGAGGTATAGAACTATAGACCATTCACTAGAGGTATAGAACTATAGACCATTCTCTAGAGGTAAAGAACTATAGACCATTCACTAGAGGTAAAGAACTATAGACCATTCACTAGAGGTATAGAACTATAGACCATTCACTAGAGGTATAGAACTATAGACCATTCACTAGAGGTATAGAACTATAGACCATTCACTAAAGGTATAGAACTATAGACCATTCACTAGAGGTATAGAACTATAGACCATTCACTAGAGGTATAGAACTATAGACCATTCACTAGAGGTAAAGAACTATAGACCATTCACTAGAGGTATAGAACTATAGACCATTCACTAGAGGTATAGAACTATAGACCATTCACTAGAGGTATAGAACTATAGACCATTCACTAGAGGTATAGAACTATAGACCATTCACTAGAGGTATAGAACTATAGACCATTCACTAGAGGTATAGAACTATAGACCATTCACTAGAGGTATAGAACTATAGACCATTCACTAGAGGTATAGAACTATAGACCATTCACTAGAGGTATAGAACTATAGACCATTCACTAGAGGTATAGAACTATAGACCATTCACTAGAGGTATAGAACTATAGACCATTCACTAGAGGTATAGAACTATAGACCATTCACTAGAGGTATAGAACTATAGACCATTCACTAGAGGTATAGAACTATAGACCATTCACTAGAGGTATAGAACTATAGACCATTCACTAGAGTAATGAAACAATGGGTGGTGGAAGGAGTGGGAGGGGTGGAGTCCATGAGGTGGTGGGAGGTGACAAAGTGATGAGTACAGCTTTGGGAATGTTGTTCATGTTTTGTTCCACCCAACAAGGTGGCTGAACAAGATGTGAGCAGTTCTGAGATGGTTTTGTGGGAAGTATGTGCCTCTGGGTTACTGGGGAATAGATGCTTTATAATAGGCTGTGTATTTCCGGGTAAGGTTGGGCCCTGACACGGCATCATCGGACTGAGCTTGTCGTCATTGCAGGCAATCTCAACGCTGTGCGTTACAGGAAGACATCCTCCTCCCTCACGTGGTACCCTTCCTGCAGGCTCATCATGACATGAGCCTCCAGCAAGACAATGCCACTAGCTATACTGCTCATTCTGTGCGTTATTTCCTGCAAGACAGGAATGTCAGTGTTCTGCCATGGTCAGCGAAGAGCCCGTATCTCAATCCCATTGAGCACTTCTGGGTCCTGTTGGATAGAAGGTGAGGGCTTGGGCCATTCCCCCCTGAAATGTCCAGGAACTTGCAGGTGCCTTGGTGGAAGAGTGGGGTAACACCTCACAGAGAGAACTGGCAAATCTGGTGCAGTCCATGAGGAGGAGATGCACTGCAGTAATTAATGCAGCTGGTGGCCACACCAGATACTGACTGTTACTTTTGATTTTGACCCCACCTTTGTTCAGGGACACATTATTCAATTTCTGTTAGTCACATGTCTGTGGAACTTGTTCAGTTTATGTCTCAGTTGTTGAATCTTGTTATGTTCATACAAATATTTACAATATTTTTGTTAAGTTTGCTGAAAATAAGTTGTTCAAACAAATATTGAAAATAAACGCAGTTGACAGCAAGAGGATGTTTATTTTTTTGCTGAGTTTACTAAACATAAATAATAACGCAACATGTAAAAGTGTTGTTCCCATGTTTCAAGAGATGAAAATAACTTGTTTACATCCCTGTTAGTGAGCATTTCTCCTTTTCAAGAAATTCCATCTACCTGACAGGTGTGGCATATCAAGAAGCTGATTAAACAGTATGATCATTACACAGGTGCACCTTGTGCTGAGGACAATAAAAGGCCACTTTAAAATGTGCAGTTTTGTCACACAAAACAATGCCACAAATGTCTCAAGTTTTGAGGGAGCGTGCAAATAGCATGCTGACTGCAGGAATGTCCACCAGAGCTGTTGCCAGATAATTTCATGTTCATTTCTCTACCATAAGCCGCCTCCAAAGTTGTTTTTGAGAAATTGGCAGAACGTCCAACTGTGTAATCGGCATCACAACCACAGACCACGTGTAACCATGCCAACCCAGGACCTCCACATCCAGCTTCGTCACCTGCGGGTTCGTCTAAGGGGGAGGAAGGGGGAGAGGGAGGGAGGGGGGATGTACTCTATGGACCATTCACTACAGGTAAAGATCTATAGACTATTCACTAGAGGTTTAGTGTGGAGAACTATAATCATGCTGCTCTATCTGACAGTATAGAGAACTATAATCATGCTGCTCTATCTGACAGTATAGAGAACTGTAATCATGCTGCTCTATCTCACAGTATAGAGAACTATAATCATGCTGCTCTATCTGACAGTATAGAGAACTATAATCATGCTGCTCTATCTGACAGTATAGAGAACTGTAATCATGCTGCTCTATCTGACAGTATAGAGAACTATAATCATGCTGCTCTATCTGACAGTGTAGAGAACTATAATCATGCTGCTCTATCACAGTGCTATAATCATGCTGCTCTATCTGACAGTATAGAGAACTATAATCATGCTGCTCTATCTGACAGTATAGAGAACTATAATCATGCTGCTCTATCTGACAGAATAGAGAACTATAATATAAGTCTTAAATGCCTTGAATTAATCATCACCTGAGAAAGCTTTGTCCATTCCTTTGTTTGGCTTTGAAACAACGTCCACGATGACCATGTTTCGCACTCAGTTTCAACCTGCGTGTTCAAAAATGTTTGCCTAACAAAAACACGATACTGTTTTGATGATCCGAGTTTGATGTGATTTTCAAACGCATTTGCATTGATATCAGAATGGTTAGAGGGACAATAGAGCCCTGGGTACCAGGACATTAGGACCTGATGGAGGGACAATAGAGCCCTGGGTACCAGGACCTGATGGAGGGACATTAGGACCTGATGGAGGGACAATAGAGCCCTGGGTACCAGGACATTAGGACCTGATGGAGGGACAATAGAGCCCTGGGTACCAGGACATTAGGACCTGATGGAGGGACAATAGAGCCCTGGGTACCAGGACATTAGGACCTGATGGAGGGACAATAGAGCCCTGGGTACCAGGACATTAGGACCTGATGGAGGGACAATAGAGCCCTGGGTACCAGGACATTAGGACCTGATGGAGGGACAATAGAGGCCTGGGTACCAGGACATTGGGACCTGATGGAGGGACAATAGAGCCCTGGGTACCAGGACATTAGGACCTGATGGAGGGACAATAGAGCCCTGGGTACCAGGACATTAGGACCTGATGGAGGGACAATAGAGGCCTGGGTACCAGGACATTGGGACCTGATGGAGGGACAATAGAGCCCTGGGTACCAGGACATTAGGACATGAAGAAGGGACAATAGAGCCCTGAGTACCAAACCATTAGGACCTGACGGTCGTTAGTGAGTTGGGTACCAGGACATTAGGACCTGACGGTCACTGGTGAGTTGGGTACCAGACCATTAGGACCTGACGGTCATTAGTGAGTTGGGTACCAGGACATTAGGACATGAAGAAGGGACAATAGAGCCCCGAGTACCAGACCATTAGGACCTGACGGTCATTAGTGAGTTGGGTACCAGGACATTAGGACATGAAGAAGGGACAATAGAGCCCTGAGTACCAGACCATTAGGACCTGATGTGGGCTACACTCAGCCTTGTCTCAGGGTAGTAAGATAGTGGTCTGGTGATATCCCTCTAGTGGTGTTGGGGCTGTGGGCATCCTGCCTGGTTGGCCCTGTCCGGAGGTAACTTTAGATGGGGCCCTGAACCCCCCTGTCTCAGAGCCCAGTATCTATGTTGCATAGCCAAGGAGTTAAGGCCAGTCTGTCTGATCTGGGGTATTGAACCCTGACCTGTTCACAGGACCTTAAGGGCCACATGTAGCCTACTCTTAATTCTCTATCTGGTACAGCCAGAAGAGGACTGGCCCACCGCTCAGAGCCTGGTTCCTCTGGTCTACCCAGTACAGCCAGAAGAGGACTGGCCCACCCTCAGAGCCTGGTTCCTCTGGTCTACCCAGTACAGCCAGAAGAGCACTGGCCCACACCTCAGAGCCTGGTTCCTCTGGTCTACCCAGTACAGCCAGAAGAGGACTGGCCCACCCCTCAGAGCCTGGTTCCTCTGGTCTACCCAGTACAGCCAGAAGAGGACTGGCCCACTCCTCAGAGCCTGGTTCCTCTGGTCTACCCAGTACAGCCAGAAGAGGACTGGCCCACCCCTCAGAGCCTGGTTCCTCTGGTCTACCCAGTACAGCCAGAAGAGGACTGGCCCACCCTCAGAGCCTGGTTCCTCTGGTCTACCCAGAGCCAGAAGAGCATTGGCCCACACCTCAGAGCCTGGTTCCTCTGGTCTACCCAGTACAGCCAGAATAGGACTGGCCCACCCCTCAGAGCCTAGTTCCTCTGGTCTACCCAGTACAGCCAGAAGAGGACTGGCCCACCCCTCAGAGCCTGGTTCCTCTGGTCTACCCAGTACAGCCAGAAGAGGACTGGCCCACCCTCAGAGCCTGGTTCCTCTGGTCTACCCAGTACAGCCAGAAGAGGACTGGCCCACCCACTCAGAGCCTGGTTCCTCTGGTCTACCCAGTACAGCCAGAAGAGCACTGGCCCACACCTCAGAGCCTGGTTCCTCTGGTCTACCCAGTACAGCCAGAAGAGCACTGGCCCACACCTCAGAGCCTGGTTCCTCTGGTGTACCCAGTACAGCCAGAAGAGGACTGGCCCACCCCTCAGAGCCTAGTTCCTCTGGTCTACCCAGTACAGCCAGAAGAGGACTGGCCCACCCCTCAGAGCCTGGTTCCTCTGGTCTACCCAGTACAGCCAGAAGAGGACTGGCCCACCCCTCAGAGCCTGGTTCCTCTGGTCTACCCAGTACAGAGGTATAGAACTATAGACCATTCACTAGAGGTATAGATCTATAGACCATTCACTAGAGGTATAGAACTATATACCATTCACTAGAGGTATAGAACTATAGACCATTCTCTAGAGGTATAGAACTGTAGACCATTCACTAGAGGTATAGAACTGTAGACCATTAACTAGAGGTATAGAACTATAGACCATTCACTAGAGGTATAGAACTGTAGACCATTCACTAGAGGTAAAGAACTATAGACCATTCACTAGAGGTATAGATCTATAGACCATTCACTAGAGGTATAGAACTATAGACCATTCACTAGAGGTATAGAACTATAGACCTTTCACTAGAGGTATAGAACTATAGACCTTTCACTAGAGGTAAAGAACTATAGACCATTCACTAGAGGTATATAACTATAGACCATTCACTAGAGGTAAAGAACTATAGACCATACGATAGAGGTATAGAACTATAGACCATTCACTAGAGGTATAGAACTATAGACCATTCACTAGAGGTAAAGAACTATAGACCATTCACTAGAGGTATACGACTATAGACCATTCACTAGAGGTAAAGAACTATAGACCATTCACTAGAGGTATAGAACTATAGACCATTCACTAGAGGTATAGAACTATAGACCATTCACTAGAGGTATAGATCTATAGACCATTCACTAGAGGTATAGAACTATATACCATTCACTAGAGGTATAGAACTATAGACCATTCTCTAGAGGTATAGAACTGTAGACCATTCACTAGAGGTATAGAACTGTAGACCATTCACTAGAGGTATAGAACTATAGACCATTCACTAGAGGTATAGAACTGTAGACCATTCACTAGAGGTAAAGAACTATAGACCATTCACTAGAGGTATAGATCTATAGACCATTCACTAGAGGTATAGAACTATAGACCATTCACTAGAGGTATAGAACTATAGACCTTTCACTAGAGGTATAGAACTATAGACCTTTCACTAGAGGTATAGAACTATAGACCATTCACTAGAGGTATAGAACTGTAGACCATTCACTAGAGGTATAGAACTATAGACCATTCTCTAGAGGTATAGATCTATAGACCATTCACTAGAGGTATAGATCTATAGACCATTCACTAGAGGTATAGATCTATAGACCATTCACTAGAGGTATAGAACTATAGACCATTCACTAGAGGTATTGATCTATAGACCATTCACTAGAGGTATAGAACTATAGACCATTCACTAGAGGTATAGAACTATAGACCATTCACTAGAGGTATAGAACTATAGACCATTCTCTAGAGGTAAAGAACTATAGACCATTCACTAGAGGTAAAGAACTATAGACCATTCACTAGAGGTATAGAACTATAGACCATTCACTAGAGGTATAGAACTATAGACCATTCACTAGAGGTATAGAACTATAGACCATTCACTAAAGGTATAGAACTATAGACCATTCACTAGAGGTATAGAACTATAGACCATTCACTAGAGGTATAGAACTATAGACCATTCACTAGAGGTAAAGAACTATAGACCATTCACTAGAGGTATAGAACTATAGACCATTCACTAGAGGTATAGAACTATAGACCATTCACTAGAGGTATAGAACTATAGACCATTCACTAGAGGTATAGAACTATAGACCATTCACTAGAGGTATAGAACTATAGACCATTCACTAGAGGTATAGAACTATAGACCATTCACTAGAGGTATAGAACTATAGACCATTCACTAGAGGTAAAGAACTATAGACCATTCACTAGAGGTATAGAACTATAGACCATTCACTAGAGGTATAGAACTATAGACCATTCACTAGAGGTATAGAACTATAGACCATTCACTAGAGGTATAGAACTATAGACCATTCACTAGAGGTATAGAACTATAGACCATTCACTAGAGGTATAGAACTATAGACCATTCACTAGAGGTAATGAAACAATGGGTGGTGGAAGGAGTGGGAGGGGTGGAGTCCATGAGGTGGTGGGAGGTGACAAAGTGATGAGTACAGCTTTGGGAATGTTGTTCATGTTTTGTTCCACCCAACAAGGTGGCTGAACAAGATGTGAGCAGTTCTGAGATGGTTTTGTGGGAAGTATGTGCCTCTGGGTTACTGGGGAATAGATGCTTTATAATAGGCTGTGTATTTCCGGGTAAGGTTGGGCCCTGACACGGCATCATCGGACTGAGCTTGTCGTCATTGCAGGCAATCTCAACGCTGTGCGTTACAGGGAAGACATCCTCCTCCCTCACGTGGTACCCTTCCTGCAGGCTCATCATGACATGAGCCTCCAGCAAGACAATGCCACTAGCTATACTGCTCATTCTGTGCGTTATTTCCTGCAAGACAGGAATGTCAGTGTTCTGCCATGGTCAGCGAAGAGCCCGTATCTCAATCCCATTGAGCACTTCTGGGTCCTGTTGGATAGGAAGGTGAGGGCTTGGGCCATTCCCCCCTGAAATGTCCAGGAACTTGCAGGTGCCTTGGTGGAAGAGTGGGGTAACACCTCACAGAGAGAACTGGCAAATCTGGTGCAGTCCATGAGGAGGAGATGCACTGCAGTAATTAATGCAGCTGGTGGCCACACCAGATACTGACTGTTACTTTTGATTTTGACCCCACCTTTGTTCAGGGACACATTATTCAATTTCTGTTAGTCACATGTCTGTGGAACTTGTTCAGTTTATGTCTCAGTTGTTGAATCTTGTTATGTTCATACAAATATTTACAATATTTTTGTTAAGTTTGCTGAAAATAAGTTGTTCAAACAAATATTGAAAATAAACGCAGTTGACAGCAAGAGGATGTTTATTTTTTTGCTGAGTTTACTAAACATAAATAATAACGCAACATGTAAAAGTGTTGTTCCCATGTTTCAAGAGATGAAAATAACTTGTTTACATCCCTGTTAGTGAGCATTTCTCCTTTTTCAAGAAATTCCATCTACCTGACAGGTGTGGCATATCAAGAAGCTGATTAAACAGTATGATCATTACACAGGTGCACCTTGTGCTGAGGACAATAAAAGGCCACTTTAAAATGTGCAGTTTTGTCACACAAAACAATGCCACAAATGTCTCAAGTTTTGAGGGAGCGTGCAAATAGCATGCTGACTGCAGGAATGTCCACCAGAGCTGTTGCCAGATAATTTCATGTTCATTTCTCTACCATAAGCCGCCTCCAAAGTTGTTTTTGAGAAATTGGCAGAACGTCCAACTGTGTAATCGGCATCACAACCACAGACCACGTGTAACCATGCCAACCCAGGACCTCCACATCCAGCTTCGTCACCTGCGGGTTCGTCTAAGGGGAGGAAGGGGGAGAGGGAGGGAGGGGGATGTACTCTATGGACCATTCACTACAGGTAAAGATCTATAGACTATTCACTAGAGGTTTAGTGTGGAGAACTATAATCATGCCTCTATCTGACAGTATAGAGAACTATAATCATGCTGCTCTATCTGACAGTATAGAGAACTGTAATCATGCTGCTCTATCTGACAGTATAGAGAACTATAATCATGCTGCTCTATCTGACAGTATAGAGAACTATAATCATGCTGCTCTATCTGACAGTATAGAGAACTATAATCATGCTGCTCTATCTGACAGTATAGAGAACTGTAATCATGCTGCTCTATCTGACAGTATAGAGAACTATAATCATGCTGCTCTATCTGACAGTGTAGAGAACTATAATCATGCTGCTCTATCTGACAGTATAGAGAACTATAATCATGCTGCTCTATCTGACAGTATAGAGAACTATAATCATGCTGCTCTATCTGACAGAATAGAGAACTATAATATAAGTCTTAAATGCCTTGAATTAATCATCACCTGAGAAAGCTTTGTCCATTCCTTTGTTTGGCTTTGAAACAACGTCCACGATGACCATGTTTCGCACTCAGTTTCAACCTGCGTGTTCAAAAATGTTTGCCTAACAAAAACACGATACTGTTTTGATGATCCGAGTTTGATGTGATTTTCAAACGCATTTGCATTGATATCAGAATGGTTAGAGGGACAATAGAGCCCTGGGTACCAGGACATTAGGACCTGATGGAGGGACAATAGAGCCCTGGGTACCAGGACATTAGGACCTGATGGAGGGACAATAGAGCCCTGGGTACCAGGACATTAGGACCTGATGGAGGGACAATAGAGCCCTGGGTACCAGGACATTAGGACCTGATGGAGGGACAATAGAGCCCTGGGTACCAGGACATTAGGACCTGATGGAGGGACAATAGAGCCTGGGTACCAGGACATTAGGACCTGATGGAGGGACAATAGAGCCTGGGTACCAGGACATTGGGACCTGATGGAGGGACAATAGAGCCCTGGGTACCAGGACATTAGGACCTGATGGAGGGACAATAGAGCCCTGGGTACCAGGACATTAGGACCTGATGGAGGGACAATAGAGGCCTGGGTACCAGGACATTGGGACCTGATGGAGGGACAATAGAGCCCTGGGTACCAGGACATTAGGACATGAAGAAGGGACAATAGAGCCCTGAGTACCAAACCATTAGGACCTGACGGTCGTTAGTGAGTTGGGTACCAGGACATTAGGACCTGACGGTCACTGGTGAGTTGGGTACCAGACCATTAGGACCTGACGGTCATTAGTGAGTTGGGTACCAGGACATTAGGACATGAAGAAGGGACAATAGAGCCCCTAGAGTACCAGACCATTAGGACCTGACGGTCATTAGTGAGTTGGGTACCAGGACATTAGGACATGAAGAAGGGACAATAGAGCCCTGAGTACCAGACCATTAGGACCTGATGTGGGCTACACTCAGCCTTGTCTCAGGGTAGTAAGATAGTGGTCTGGTGATATCCCTCTAGTGGTGTTGGGGCTGTGGGCATCCTGCCTGGTTGGCCCTGTCCGGAGGTAACTTTAGATGGCCCTGAACCCCCCTGTCTCAGAGCCCAGTATCTATGTTGCATAGCCAAGGAGTTAAGGCCAGTCTGTCTGATCTGGGGTATTGAACCCTGACCTGTTCACAGGACCTTAAGGGCCACATGTAGCCTACTCTTAATTCTCTATCTGGTACAGCCAGAAGAGGACTGGCCCACCGCTCAGAGCCTGGTTCCTCTGGTCTACCCAGTACAGCCAGAAGAGGACTGGCCCACCCCTCAGAGCCTGGTTCCTCTGGTCTACCCAGTACAGCCAGAAGAGCACTGGCCCACACCTCAGAGCCTGGTTCCTCTGGTCTACCCAGTACAGCCAGAAGAGGACTGGCCCACCCCTCAGAGCCTGGTTCCTCTGGTCTACCCAGTACAGCCAGAAGAGGACTGGCCCACTCCTCAGAGCCTGGTTCCTCTGGTCTACCCAGTACAGCCAGAAGAGGACTGGCCCACCCCTCAGAGCCTGGTTCCTCTGGTCTACCCAGTACAGCCAGAAGAGGACTGGCCCACCCCTCAGAGCCTGGTTCCTCTGGTCTACCCAGTACAGCCAGAAGAGCATTGGCCCACACCTCAGAGCCTGGTTCCTCTGGTCTACCCAGTACAGCCAGAATAGGACTGGCCCACCCCTCAGAGCCTAGTTCCTCTGGTCTACCCAGTACAGCCAGAAGAGGACTGGCCCACCCCTCAGAGCCTGGTTCCTCTGGTCTACCCAGTACAGCCAGAAGAGGACTGGCCCACCCCTCAGAGCCTGGTTCCTCTGGTCTACCCAGTACAGCCAGAAGAGGACTGGCCCACCCCTCAGAGCCTGGTTCCTCTGGTCTACCCAGTACAGCCAGAAGAGCACTGGCCCACACCTCAGAGCCTGGTTCCTCTGGTCTACCCAGTACAGCCAGAAGAGCACTGGCCCACACCTCAGAGCCTGGTTCCTCTGGTGTACCCAGTACAGCCAGAAGAGGACTGGCCCACCCCTCAGAGCCTAGTTCCTCTGGTCTACCCAGTACAGCCAGAAGAGGACTGGCCCACCCTCAGAGCCTGGTTCCTCTGGTCTACCCAGTACAGCCAGAAGAGGACTGGCCCACCCCTCAGAGCCTGGTTCCTCTGGTCTACCCAGTACAGAGGTATAGAACTATAGACCATTCACTAGAGGTATAGAACTATAGACCATTCACTAGAGGTATAGAACTATAGACCATTCACTAGAGGTATAGAACTATAGACCATTCACTAGAGGTATAGAACTGTAGAGACCATTCACTAGAGGTATAGAACTGTAGACCATTAACTAGAGGTATAGAACTATAGACCATTCACTAGAGGTATAGAACTGTAGACCATTCACTAGAGGTAAAGAACTATAGACCATTCACTAGAGGTATAGATCTATAGACCATTCACTAGAGGTATAGAACTATAGACCATTCACTAGAGGTATAGAACTATAGACCTTCACTAGAGGTATAGAACTATAGACCTTTCACTAGAGGTATAGAACTATAGACCATTCACTAGAGGTATATAACTATAGACCATTCACTAGAGGTAAAGAACTATAGACCATTCACTAGAGGTATAGAACTATAGACCATTCACTAGAGGTATAGAACTATAGACCATTCACTAGAGGTAAGAACTATAGACCATTCACTAGAGGTATAGACTATAGACCATTCACTAGAGGTAAAGAACTATAGACCATTCACTAGAGGTATAGAACTATAGACCATTCACTAGAGGTATAGAACTATAGACCATTCACTAGAGGTATAGATCTATAGACCATTCACTAGAGGTATAGAACTATATACCATTCACTAGAGGTATAGAACTATAGACCATTCTCTAGAGGTATAGAACTGTAGACCATTCACTAGAGGTATAGAACTGTAGACCATTCACTAGAGGTATAGAACTATAGACCATTCACTAGAGGTATAGAACTGTAGACCATTCACTAGAGGTAAAGAACTATAGACCATTCACTAGAGGTATAGATCTATAGACCATTCACTAGAGGTATAGAACTATAGACCATTCACTAGACCATTCACTAGAGGTATAGAACTATAGACCTTTCACTAGAGGTATAGAACTATAGACCATTCACTAGAGGTATAGAACTATAGACCATTCACTAGAGGTATAGAACTATAGACCATTCACTAGAGGTATAGAACTATAGACCATTCACTAGAGGTATAGATCTATAGACCATTCACTAGAGGTATAGATCTATAGACCATTCACTAGAGGTATAGAACTATAGACCATTCACTAGAGGTATAGAACTATAGACCATTCACTAGAGGTATAGAACTATAGACCATTCACTAGAGGTATAGAACTATAGACCATTCACTAGAGGTATAGAACTATAGACCATTCACTAGAGGTATAGAACTATAGACCATTCTCTAGAGGTAAAGAACTATAGACCATTCACTAGAGGTAAAGAACTATAGACCATTCACTAGAGGTATAGAACTATAGACCATTCACTAGAGGTATAGAACTATAGACCATTCACTAGAGGTATAGAACTATAGACCATTCACTAAAGGTATAGAACTATAGACCATTCATTCTAGAGGTATAGAACTATAGACCATTCACTAGAGGTATAGAACTATAGACCATTCACTAGAGGTAAAGAACTATAGACCATTCACTAGAGGTATAGAACTATAGACCATTCACTAGAGGTATAGAACTATAGACCATTCACTAGAGGTATAGAACTATAGACCATTCACTAGAGGTATAGAACTATAGACCATTCACTAGAGGTATAGAACTATAGACCATTCACTAGAGGTATAGAACTATAGACCATTCACTAGAGGTATAGAACTATAGACCATTCACTAGAGGTATAGAACTATAGACCATTCACTAGAGGTATAGAACTATAGACCATTCACTAGAGGTATAGAACTATAGACCATTCACTAGAGGTATAGAACTATAGACCATTCACTAGAGGTATAGAACTATAGACCATTCACTAGAGGTATAGAACTATAGACCATTCACTAGAGGTATAGAACTATAGACCATTCACTAGAGGTATAGAACTATAGACCATTCACTAGAGGTAATGAAACAATGGGTGGTGGAAGGAGTGGGAGGGGTGGAGTCCATGAGGTGGTGGGAGGTGACAAAGTGATGAGTACAGCTTTGGGAATGTTGTTCATGTTTTGTTCCACCCAACAAGGTGGCTGAACAAGATGTGAGCAGTTCTGAGATGGTTTTGTGGGAAGTATGTGCCTCTGGGTTACTGGGGAATAGATGCTTTATAATAGGCTGTGTATTTCCGGGTAAGGTTGGGCCCTGACACGGCATCATCGGACTGAGCTTGTCGTCATTGCAGGCAATCTCAACGCTGTGCGTTACAGGAAGACATCCTCCTCCCTCACGTGGTACCCTTCCTGCAGGCTCATCATGACATGAGCCTCCAGCAAGACAATGCCACTAGCTATACTGCTCATTCTGTGCGTTATTTCCTGCAAGACAGGAATGTCAGTGTTCTGCCATGGTCAGCGAAGAGCCCGTATCTCAATCCCATTGAGCACTTCTGGGTCCTGTTGGATAGGAAGGTGAGGGCTTGGGCCATTCCCCCCTGAAATGTCCAGGAACTTGCAGGTGCCTTGGTGGAAGAGTGGGGTAACACCTCACAGAGAGAACTGGCAAATCTGGTGCAGTCCATGAGGAGGAGATGCACTGCAGTAATTAATGCAGCTGGTGGCCACACCAGATACTGACTGTTACTTTTGATTTTGACCCCACCTTTGTTCAGGGACACATTATTCAATTTCTGTTAGTCACATGTCTGTGGAACTTGTTCAGTTTATGTCTCAGTTGTTGAATCTTGTTATGTTCATACAAATATTTACAATATTTTTGTTAAGTTTGCTGAAAATAAGTTGTTCAAACAAATATTGAAAATAAACGCAGTTGACAGCAAGAGGATGTTTATTTTTTTGCTGAGTTTACTAAACATAAATAATAACGCAACATGTAAAAGTGTTGTTCCCATGTTTCAAGAGATGAAAATAACTTGTTTACATCCCTGTTAGTGAGCATTTCTCCTTTTTCAAGAAATTCCATCTACCTGACAGGTGTGGCATATCAAGAAGCTGATTAAACAGTATGATCATTACACAGGTGCACCTTGTGCTGAGGACAATAAAAGGCCACTTTAAAATGTGCAGTTTTGTCACACAAAACAATGCCACAAATGTCTCAAGTTTTGAGGGAGCGTGCAAATAGCATGCTGACTGCAGGAATGTCCACCAGAGCTGTTGCCAGATAATTTCATGTTCATTTCTCTACCATAAGCCGCCTCCAAAGTTGTTTTTGAGAAATTGGCAGAACGTCCAACTGTGTAATCGGCATCACAACCACAGACCACGTGTAACCATGCCAACCCAGGACCTCCACATCCAGCTTCGTCACCTGCGGGTTCGTCTAAGGGGGAGGAAGGGGGAGAGGGAGGGAGGGGGGATGTACTCTATGGACCATTCACTACAGGTAAAGATCTATAGACTATTCACTAGAGGTTTAGTGTGGAGAACTATAATCATGCTGCTCTATCTGACAGTATAGAGAACTATAATCATGCTGCTCTATCTGACAGTATAGAGAACTGTAATCATGCTGCTCTATCTCACAGTATAGAGAACTATAATCATGCTGCTCTATCTGACAGTATAGAGAACTATAATCATGCTGCTCTATCTGACAGTATAGAGAACTATAATCATGCTGCTCTATCTGACAGTATAGAGAACTATAATCATGCTGCTCTATCTGACAGTATAGAGAACTATAATCATGCTGCTCTATCTGACAGTGTAGAGAACTATAATCATGCTGCTCTGACAGATATCTGACAGTATAGAGAACTATAATCATGCTGCTCTATCTGACAGAATAGAGAACTATAATCATGCTGCTCTATCTGACAGTATAGAGAACTATAATCATTCTGCTCTAAATGACTTAGAAACTCACTAGAGGTAATCATGATTCCATGTTTCTGACAGTATAGAGAACTGTAACCATGCTGCAAAAATGTTTGCCTAACAAAACACGATGCTGTTTTGATGACAGAGTTTGATGAGAACTATAATCATTTGCTTGATATCTGAATGGTATAGAGAACTATAATCATGCTGCTCTATTGACAGATAGAGACTATAATCATGCTGACTATTGACAGAATGATGAACTATAATTAAGTCTTAAATGCCTTGACCAATCATCAGAGGAAAGCTTTGTCCATTCCTTTGTTTGGCTTTGAAACCTGATGGAGGGACATGAGAGCCATGTTTCTAGACCAGGACATTCAACCTGGAGTGTTCAAAAATGTTTGCCTAACAAAACACGACACTGTTTTGACCTGATCCGGAGGATTTTCAAACTATAGACCATTGATATCAGAATGGTTAGAGGGACAATAGAGCCCTGGGTACCAGGACATTAGGACCTGATGGAGGGACAATAGAGCCCTGGGTACCAGGACATTAGGACCTGATGGAGGGACAATAGACCCTGGGTACCAGGACATTAGGACCTGATGGAGGGACAATAGAGCCCTGGGTACCAGGACATTTCCTGATGGAGGGACAATAGAGCCCTGGGTACCAGGACATTAGGACCTGATGGAGGGACAATAGAGCCCTGGGTACCAGGACATTGGGACCTGATGGAGGGACAATAGAGCCCTGGGTACCAGGACATTAGGACCTGATGGAGGGACAATAGAGCCCTGGGTACCAGACCATTAGGACCTGATGGAGGGACACTATAGAGGCCTGGGTACCAGGACATTAGGACCTGATGGAGGGACAATAGAGCCCTGGGTACCAGACTATTAGGACCTGATGGAGCCCTGGGTACCAGGACATTAGGACCTGAAGGAGGGACAATAGAGGCCTGGGTACCAGACCATTAGGACCTGATGGAGGGACAATAGAGCCCTGGGTAGCCAGGACATTAGGACATGAAGAAGGGACAATAGAGCCCTGAGTACCAAACCATTAGGACCTGACGGTCGTTAGAGTTGGGTACCAGAACATTAGGACCTGACGGTCACTGGTGAGTTGGGTACCAGACCCCTGTCTCAGGACCTGACGGTCATTAGTGAGTTGGGTACCAGTCTGACATTAGGACATGAAGACCTGACAATAGAGCCCATGAGTACCAGACCATTAGGTACAGCCAGAGGACTGGTCCATTAGTCAGAGCCTGGTTCCTCTGGTCTACCCATTAGGCCAGAAGAGGACTGGGACAATCAGAGCCTGGTTCCTCTGGTCTACCAGACCACAGCCAGAAGATGCACTGGCCTACACCATCAGAGCCTGGTTCTCTGGTCTACCCAGTACAGCCAGAAGAGGTCTGGATATCCCTCTAGTGGTGTTGGGGCTATAGTACAGCCAGAAGAGGATCCTGGCCTGGTCAGGCCTGGTTCCGGAGGTCTACCCACTAGACCAGAAGAGGGCCCTGAGACCCCCTGTCTCAGAGCCCAGTATCTATGGTTGCTATACCATTCCAGAGGAGTTAAGAGCCAGTCTGTCTGATCATTCACTAGGGTATTGAACCCTGACCTGTTCACTGGACCATTCAGAGGTATAGAACTATAGACCAAACTGTAGACCATTCACTATGACCATTAGAGCCAGAATTCTCTATCAGAGCCTGTACAGCCAGAAGAGGACTGGCCCACCACTCAGAGCCTGGTTCCTCTGGTCTACCCAGTACAGCCAGAAGAGGACTGGCCCACCCCTCAGAGCCTGGTTCCTCTGGTCTACCCAGTACAGCCAGAAGAGCACTGGCCCACACTCAGAGCCTGGTTCCTCTGGTCTACCCAGTACAGCCAGAAGAGGACTGGCCCACCCCTCAGAGCCTGGTTCCTCTGGTCTACCCAGTACAGCCAGAAGAGGACTGGCCCACTATCAGAGCCTGGTTCCTCTGGTCTACCCAGTAGACAGCCAGAAGAGGACTGGCCCACCCACTCAGAGCCTGGTTCCTCTGGTCTACCAGTCACAGCCAGAAGAGGACTGGCCCACCCACTCAGAGCCTGTTCCTCTGGTCTACCATTCAGTACAGCCAGAAGAGCTATAGCCCACACCTCAGAGCCTGGTTCCTCTGGTCTACCCATTCACCCAGTACCATTCACTAGAGAGGACTATAGACCATTCACTCAGAGCCTGGTTCCTCTGGTCTACCATTCACTAGAGGTATAGAACTATAGACCATTCACTAGAGGTATAGAACTATAGACCATTCACTAGAGGTATAGAACTATAGAGGTATAGAACTACCATTCACTAGAGGTATAGAACTATAGACCATTCACTAGAGGTATAGAACTATAGACCATTCACTAGAGGTATAGAACTGTAGACCATTCACTAGAGTATAGAACTATAGAATTCTATAGACCATTCACTAGAGGTATAGAACTATAGACCATTCACTAGAGGTATAGAACTATAGACCATTCACTAGAGGTATAGAACTATAGACCATTCACTAGAGGTATAGAACTATAGACCATTCACTAGAGGTATAGAACTATAGACCATTCACTAGAGGTATAGAACTATAGACCATTCACTAGAGGTAAAGAACTATAGACCATTCACTAGAGGTATAGAACTATAGACCATTCACTAGAGGTAAAGAACTATAGACCATTCTAGAGGTATAGAACTAGAGGTTCAGAGGTATAGAACTATAGACCATTCACTAGAGGTATAGAACTATAGACCATTCACTAGAGGTATAGAACTATAGACCATTCACTAGAGGTATAGAACTATAGACCATTCACTAGAGGTAAAGAACTATAGACCATTCACTAGAGGTATAGAACTATAGACCATTCACTAGAGGTATAGAACTATAGACCATTCACTAGAGGTATAGAACTATAGACCATTCACTAGAGGTATAGAACTATAGACCATTCACTAGAGGTATAGAACTATAGACCATTCACTAGAGGTATAGAACTATAGACCATTCACTAGAGGTATAGAACTATAGACCATTCACTAGAGGTATAGAACTATAGACCATTCACTAGAGGTATAGAACTATAGACCATTCACTAGAGGTAAAGAACTATAGACCATTCACTAGAGGTATAGAACTATAGACCATTCACTAGAGGTATAGAACTATAGACCATTCACTAGAGGTATAGAACTATAGACCATTCACTAGAGGTATAGAACTATAGACCATTCACTAGAGGTATAGAACTATAGACCATTCACTAGAGGTATAGAACTATAGACCATTCACTAGAGGTATAGAACTATAGACCATTCACTAGAGGTATAGAACTATAGACCATTCACTAGAGGTATAGAACTATAGACCATTCACTAGAGGTATAGAACTATAGACCATTCACTAGAGGTATAGAACTATAGACCATTCACTAGAGGTATAGAACTATAGACCATTCACTAGAGGTATAGAACTATAGACCATTCACTAGAGGTAAAGAACTATAGACCATTCACTAGAGGTATAGAACTATAGACCATTCACTAGAGGTATAGAACTATAGACCATTCACTAGAGGTATAGAACTATAGACCATTCACTAGAGGTATAGAACTATAGACCATTCACTAGAGGTATAGAACTATAGACCATTCACTAGAGGTATAGAACTATAGACCATTCACTAGAGGTAATGAAACAATGGGTGGTGGAAGGAGTGGGAGGGGTGGAGTCCATGAGGTGGTGGGAGGTGACAAAGTGATGAGTACAGCTTTGGGAATGTTGTTCATGTTTTGTTCCACCCAACAAGGTGGCTGAACAAGATGTGAGCAGTTCTGAGATGGTTTTGTGGGAAGTATGTGCCTCTGGGTTACTGGGGAATAGATGCTTTATAATAGGCTGTGTATTTCCGGGTAAGGTTGGGCCCTGACACGGCATCATCGGACTGAGCTTGTCGTCATTGCAGGCAATCTCAACGCTGTGCGTTACAGGAAGACATCCTCCTCCCTCACGTGGTACCCTTCCTGCAGGCTCATCATGACATGAGCCTCCAGCAAGACAATGCCACTAGCTATACTGCTCATTCTGTGCGTTATTTCCTGCAAGACAGGAATGTCAGTGTTCTGCCATGGTCAGCGAAGAGCCCGTATCTCAATCCCATTGAGCACTTCTGGGTCCTGTTGGATAGGAAGGTGAGGGCTTGGGCCATTCCCCCCTGAAATGTCCAGGAACTTGCAGGTGCCTTGGTGGAAGAGTGGGGTAACACCTCACAGAGAGAACTGGCAAATCTGGTGCAGTCCATGAGGAGGAGATGCACTGCAGTAATTAATGCAGCTGGTGGCCACACCAGATACTGACTGTTACTTTTGATTTTGACCCCACCTTTGTTCAGGGACACATTATTCAATTTCTGTTAGTCACATGTCTGTGGAACTTGTTCAGTTTATGTCTCAGTTGTTGAATCTTGTTATGTTCATACAAATATTTACAATATTTTTGTTAAGTTTGCTGAAAATAAGTTGTTCAAACAAATATTGAAAATAAACGCAGTTGACAGCAAGAGGATGTTTATTTTTTTGCTGAGTTTACTAAACATAAATAATAACGCAACATGTAAAAGTGTTGTTCCCATGTTTCAAGAGATGAAAATAACTTGTTTACATCCCTGTTAGTGAGCATTTCTCTTTTTCAAGAAATTCCATCTACCTGACAGGTGTGGCATATCAAGAAGCTGATTAAACAGTATGATCATTACACAGGTGCACCTTGTGCTGAGGACAATAAAAGGCCACTTTAAAATGTGCAGTTTTGTCACACAAAACAATGCCACAAATGTCTCAAGTTTTGAGGGAGCGTGCAAATAGCATGCTGACTGCAGGAATGTCCACCAGAGCTGTTGCCAGATAATTTCATGTTCATTTCTCTACCATAAGCCGCCTCCAAAGTTGTTTTTGAGAAATTGGCAGAACGTCCAACTGTGTAATCGGCATCACAACCACAGACCACGTGTAACCATGCCAACCCAGGACCTCCACATCCAGCTTCGTCACCTGCGGGTTCGTCTAAGGGGGAGGAAGGGGGAGAGGGAGGGAGGGGGGATGTACTCTATGGACCATTCACTACAGGTAAAGATCTATAGACTATTCACTAGAGGTTTAGTGTGGAGAACTATAATCATGCTGCTCTATCTGACAGTATAGAGAACTATAATCATGCTGCTCTATCTGACAGTATAGAGAACTGTAATCATGCTGCTCTATCTCACAGTATAGAGAACTATAATCATGCTGCTCTATCTGACAGTATAGAGAACTATAATCATGCTGCTCTATCTGACAGTATAGAGAACTATAATCATGCTGCTCTATCTGACAGTATAGAGAACTGTAATCATGCTGCTCTATCTGACAGTATAGAGAACTATAATCATGCTGCTCTATCTGACAGTGTAGAGAACTATAATCATGCTGCTCTATCTGACAGTATAGAGAACTATAATCATGCTGCTCTATCTGACAGTATAGAGAACTATAATCATGCTGCTCTATCTGACAGAATAGAGAACTATAATATAAGTCTTAAATGCCTTGAATTAATCATCACCTGAGAAAGCTTTGTCCATTCCTTTGTTTGGCTTTGAAACAACGTCCACGATGACCATGTTTCGCACTCAGTTTCAACCTGCGTGTTCAAAAATGTTTGCCTAACAAAAACACGATACTGTTTTGATGATCCGAGTTTGATGTGATTTTCAAACGCATTTGCATTGATATCAGAATGGTTAGAGGGACAATAGAGCCCTGGGTACAGGACATTAGACCCCTAGAGGTACCAGGACATTAGGACCTGATGGAGGGACAATAGAGCCCTGGGTACCAGGACATTAGGACCTGATGGAGGGACAATAGAGCCCTGGGTACCAGGACATTAGGACCTGATGGAGGGACAATAGAGCCCTGGGTACCAGGACATTAGGACCTGATGGAGGGACAATAGAGCCCTGGGTACCAGGACATTAGGACCTGATGGAGGGACAATAGAGCCCTGGGTACCAGGACATTAGGACCTGATGGAGGGACAATAGAGCCCTGGGTACCAGGACATTAGGGACCTGATGGAGGGACAATAGAGCCCTGGGTACAGGACATTAGACCTGATGGAGGGACAATAGAGGCCTACCAGGACATTGGGACCTGATGGAGGGACCATGACCAGGACATTAGGGAAGGGACATAGAGCCCTGAGTACCAAACCATTAGGACCTGACGGTCGTTAGTGAGTTGGGTACCAGGACATTAGGGACCTGACGGTCACTGGTGAGTTGGGTACCAGACCATTAGGACCTGACGGTCATTAGTGAGTTGGGTACCAGGACATTAGGACATGAAGAAGGGACAATAGAGCCCCGAGTACCAGACCATTAGGACCTGACGGTCATTAGTGAGTTGGGTACCAGGACATTAGGACATGAAGAAGGGACAATAGAGCCCTGAGTACCAGACCATTAGGACCTGATGTGGGCTACACTCAGCCTTGTCTCAGGGTAGTAAGATAGTGGTCTGGTGATATCCCTCTAGTGGTGTTGGGGCTGTGGGCATCCTGCCTGGTTGGCCCTGTCCGGAGGTAACTTTAGATGGGGCCCTGAACCCCTGTCTCAGAGCCCAGTATCTATGTTGCATAGCCAAGGAGTTAAGGCCAGTCTGTCTGATCTGGGGTATTGAACCCTGACCTGTTCACAGGACCTTAAGGGCCACATGTAGCCTACTCTTAATTCTCTATCTGGTACAGCCAGAAGAGGACTGGCCCACCGCTCAGAGCCTGGTTCCTCTGGTCTACCCAGTACAGCCAGAAGAGGACTGGCCCACCCTCAGAGCCTGGTTCCTCTGGTCTACCCAGTACAGCCAGAAGAGCACTGGCCCACACCTCAGAGCCTGGTTCCTCTGGTCTACCCAGTACAGCCAGAAGAGGACTGGCCCACCCCTCAGAGCCTGGTTCCTCTGGTCTACCCAGTACAGCCAGAAGAGGACTGGCCCACTCCTCAGAGCCTGGTTCCTCTGGTCTACCCAGTACAGCCAGAAGAGGACTGGCCCACCCCTCAGAGCCTGGTTCCTCTGGTCTACCCAGTACAGCCAGAAGAGGACTGGCCCACACTCAGAGCCTGGTTCCTCTGGTCTACCCAGTACAGCCAGAAGAGCATTGGCCCACCATTCACCTCAGAGCCTGGTTCCTCTGGTCTACCCAGTACAGCCAGAAGAGGACTGGCCCACCCCTCAGAGCCTAGTTCCTCTGGTCTACCCAGTACAGCCAGAAGAGGACTGGCCCACCCCTCAGAGCCTGGTTCCTCTGGTCTACCCAGTACAGCCAGAAGAGGACTGGCCCACCCCTCAGAGCCTGGTTCCTCTGGTCTACCCAGTACAGCCAGAAGAGGACTGGCCCACCCCTCAGAGCCTGGTTCCTCTGGTCTACCCAGTACAGCCAGAAGAGCACTGGCCCACACCTCAGAGCCTGGTTCCTCTGGTCTACCAGTACAGCCAGAAGAGCACTGGCCCACACCTCAGAGCCTGGTTCCTCTGGTCTACCCAGTACAGCCAGAAGAGGACTGGCCCACCCACTCAGAGCCTAGTTCCTCTGGTCTACCCAGTACAGCCAGAAGAGGACTGGCCCAGCCCAGCCTGGTTCTCTGGTCTAGAGCCTTCACTAGGTATAGAACTCTGGTCTATTCACAGTACAGCCAGAAGAGGACTGGCCCATTCACTCAGAGGTATAGAACTCTGGTCTACCCATTCACTAGAGGTATAGAACTATAGACCATTCACTAGAGGTATAGAACTATAGACCATTCACTAGAGGTATAGAACTATAGACCATTCACTAGAGGTATAGAACTATAGACCATTCACTAGAGGTATAGAACTATAGACCATTCACTAGAGGTATAGAACTATAGACCATTCACTAGAGGTATAGAACTATAGACCATTCACTAGAGGTATAGAACTATAGACCATTCACTAGAGGTATAGAACTATAGACCATTCACTAGAGGTATAGAACTATAGACCATTCACTAGAGGTAAAGAACTATAGACCATTCACTAGAGGTATAGAACTATAGACCATTCACTAGAGGTATAGAACTATAGACCATTCACTAGAGGTATAGAACTATAGACCATTCACTAGAGGTATAGAACTATAGACCATTCACTAGAGGTAAAGAACTATAGACCACTATAGACTATAGACCATTCACTAGAGGTATATAACTATAGACCATTCACTAGAGGTATAGAACTATAGACCATTCACTAGAGGTATAGAACTATAGACCATTCACTAGAGGTATAGAACTATAGACCATTCACTAGAGGTATAGAACTATAGACCATTCACTAGAGGTATAGAACTATAGACCATTCACTAGAGGTATAGAACTATAGACCATTCACTAGAGGTATAGAACTATAGACCATTCACTAGAGGTATAGAACTATAGACCATTCACTAGAGGTATAGAACTATAGACCATTCACTAGAGGTATAGAACTATAGACCATTCACTAGAGGTATAGAACTATAGACCATTCACTAGAGGTATAGAACTATAGACCTTTCACTAGAGGTATAGAACTATAGACCTTTCACTAGAGGTATAGAACTATAGACCATTCACTAGAGGTATAGAACTGTAGACCATTCACTAGAGGTATAGAACTATAGACCATTCACTAGAGGTATAGATCTATAGACCATTCACTAGAGGTATAGAACTATAGACCATTCACTAGAGGTATAGAACTATAGACCATTCACTAGAGGTATAGAACTATAGACCATTCACTAGAGGTATAGAACTATAGACCATTCACTAGAGGTATAGAACTATAGACCATTCACTAGAGGTATAGAACTATAGACCATTCACTAGAGGTATAGAACTATAGACCATTCACTAGAGGTATAGAACTATAGACCATTCACTAGAGGTATAGAACTATAGACCATTCACTAGAGGTATAGAACTATAGACCATTCACTAGAGGTATAGAACTATAGACCATTCACTAGAGGTATAGAACTATAGACCATTCACTAGAGGTATAGAACTATAGACCATTCACTAGAGGTATAGAACTATAGACCATTCACTAGAGGTATAGAACTATAGACCATTCACTAGAGGTATAGAACTATAGACCATTCACTAGAGGTATAGAACTATAGACCATTCACTAGAGGTATAGAACTATAGACCATTCACTAGAGGTATAGAACTATAGACCATTCACTAGAGGTATAGAACTATAGACCATTCACTAGAGGTATAGAACTATAGACCATTCACTAGAGGTATAGAACTATAGACCATTCACTAGAGGTATAGAACTATAGACCATTCACTAGAGGTATAGAACTATAGACCATTCACTAGAGGTATAGAACTATAGACCATTCACTAGAGGTATAGAACTATAGACCATTCACTAGAGGTATAGAACTATAGACCATTCACTAGAGGTATAGAACTATAGACCATTCACTAGAGACCAACTATAGACCATTCACTAGAGGTATAGAACTATAGACCATTCACTAGAGGTATAGAACTATAGACCATTCACTAGAGGTATAGAACTATAGACCATTCACTAGAGGTAATGAACAATAGACCATTCAAGAGGTAATGAAACAATGGGTGGTGGAAGGAGTGGGAGGGGTGGAGTCCATGAGGTGGTGGGAGGTGACAAAGTGATGAGTACAGCTTTGGGAATGTTGTTCATGTTTTGTTCCACCCAACAAGGTGGCTGAACAAGATGTGAGCAGTTCTGAGATGGTTTTGTGGGAAGTATGTGCCTCTGGGTTACTGGGGAATAGATGCTTTATAATAGGCTGTGTATTTCCGGGTAAGGTTGGGCCCTGACACGGCATCATCGGACTGAGCTTGTCGTCATTGCAGGCAATCTCAACGCTGTGCGTTACAGGGAAGACATCCTCCTCCCTCACGTGGTACCCTTCCTGCAGGCTCATCATGACATGAGCCTCCAGCAAGACAATGCCACTAGCTATACTGCTCATTCTGTGCGTTATTTCCTGCAAGACAGGAATGTCAGTGTTCTGCCATGGTCAGCGAAGAGCCCGTATCTCAATCCCATTGAGCACTTCTGGGTCCTGTTGGATAGGAAGGTGAGGGCTTGGGCCATTCCCCCCTGAAATGTCCAGGAACTTGCAGGTGCCTTGGTGGAAGAGTGGGGTAACACCTCACAGAGAGAACTGGCAAATCTGGTGCAGTCCATGAGGAGGAGATGCACTGCAGTAATTAATGCAGCTGGTGGCCACACCAGATACTGACTGTTACTTTTGATTTTGACCCCACCTTTGTTCAGGGACACATTATTCAATTTCTGTTAGTCACATGTCTGTGGAACTTGTTCAGTTTATGTCTCAGTTGTTGAATCTTGTTATGTTCATACAAATATTTACAATATTTTTGTTAAGTTTGCTGAAAATAAGTTGTTCAAACAAATATTGAAAATAAACGCAGTTGACAGCAAGAGGATGTTTATTTTTTTGCTGAGTTTACTAAACATAAATAATAACGCAACATGTAAAAGTGTTGTTCCCATGTTTCAAGAGATGAAAATAACTTGTTTACATCCCTGTTAGTGAGCATTTCTCCTTTTTCAAGAAATTCCATCTACCTGACAGGTGTGGCATATCAAGAAGCTGATTAAACAGTATGATCATTACACAGGTGCACCTTGTGCTGAGGACAATAAAAGGCCACTTTAAAATGTGCAGTTTTGTCACACAAAACAATGCCACAAATGTCTCAAGTTTTGAGGGAGCGTGCAAATAGCATGCTGACTGCAGGAATGTCCACCAGAGCTGTTGCCAGATAATTTCATGTTCATTTCTCTACCATAAGCCGCCTCCAAAGTTGTTTTTGAGAAATTGGCAGAACGTCCAACTGTGTAATCGGCATCACAACCACAGACCACGTGTAACCATGCCAACCCAGGACCTCCACATCCAGCTTCGTCACCTGCGGGTTCGTCTAAGGGGAGGAAGGGGGAGAGGGAGGGAGGGGGGATGTACTCTATGGACCATTCACTACAGGTAAAGATCTATAGACTATTCACTAGAGGTTTAGTGTGGAGAACTATAATCATGCTGCTCTATCTGACAGTATAGAGAACTATAATCATGCTGCTCTATCTGACAGTATAGAGAACTGTAATCATGCTGCTCTATCTGACAGTATAGAGAACTATAATCATGCTGCTCTATCTGACAGTATAGAGAACTATAATCATGCTGCTCTATCTGACAGTATAGAGAACTATAATCATGCTGCTCTATCTGACAGTATAGAGAACTATAATCATGCTGCTCTATCTGACAGTATAGAGAACTATAATCATGCTGCTCTATCTGACAGTATAGAGAACTATAATCATGCTGCTCTATCTGACAGTATAGAGAACTGTAATCATGCTGCTCTATCTGACAGAATAGAGAACTATAATATAAGTCTTAAATGCCTTGAATTAATCATCACCTGAGAAAGCTTTGTCCATTCCTTTGTTTGGCTTTGAAACAACGTCCACGATGACCATGTTTCGCACTCAGTTTCAACCTGCGTGTTCAAAAATGTTTGCCTAACAAAAACACGATACTGTTTTGATGATCCGAGTTTGATGTGATTTTCAAACGCATTTGCATTGATATCAGAATGGTTAGAGGGACAATAGAGCCCTGGGTACCAGGACATTAGGACCTGATGGAGGGACAATAGAGCCCTGGGTACCAGGACATTAGGACCTGATGGAGGGACAATAGAGCCCTGGGTACCAGGACATTAGGACCATGATGGAGGGACAATAGAGCCCTGGGTACCAGGACATTCACCTGATGGAGGGACAATAGAACTACCTGATGGAGGGACAATAGAGCCCTGGGTACCAGGACATTAGGGACCTGATGGAGGGACAATAGAGCCCTGGGTACCAGGACATTAGACCTGATGGAGGGACAATAGAGCCCTGGGTACCAGGACATTAGGACCTGATGGAGGGACAATAGAGCCCTGGGTACCAGGACATTAGGACATGGAGGGACAATAGAGCCCTGGGTACCAGGACTTAGACCTGGAGGGACAATAGAGCCCTGGGTACCAGGACCTGATTGGACAATAGAGTTGGGTACCAGACATTCACCTGATGGAGGGACAATAGAGCCCTGGGTACCAGGACATTAGGACCTGATGGAGGGACAATAGAGCCCTGGGTACCAGACATTAGACCTGATGGAGGGACAATAGAGGCCTGGGTATTTAGGACCTGATGGAGGGACAATAGAGCCCTGGGTACCAGGACATTAGGACATGAAGAAGGGACAATAGAGCCCTGAGTACCAAACCATTAGGACCTGACGGTCGTATAGTGAGTTGGGTACTAGGGACATTAGGACCTGACGGTCACTGGTGAGTTGGGTACCAGACTATTAGGGGCCTGACGGTCATTAGTGAGTTGGGTACCAGGACATTAGGACATGAAGAAGGGACAATAGAGCCCACTAGAGTACCAGACCATTAGGGGTACCTGACGGTCATTAGTGAGTTGGGTACCAGGACATTAGGACATGAAGAAGGGACAATAGAGCCCTGAGTACCAGACCATTAGGACCTGATGTGGGCTACACTCAGCCTTGTCTCAGGGCCTAAGATAGTGGTCTGGTGATATCCCTCTAGTGGTGTTGGGGCTGTGGGCCATCCTGCCTGGTTGGCCCTGTCCGGAGGTAACTTTAGATGGGGCCCTGAACCCCCTGTCTCAGAGCCCAGTATCTATGTTGCAGCCCAAGGAGTTAAGGCCAGTCTGTCTGATCTGGGGTATTGAACCCTGACCTGTTCACAGGACCTTAAGGGCCACATGTAGCCTACTCTTAATTCTCTATCTGGTACAGCCAGAAGAGGACTGGCCCACCGCTCAGAGCCTGGTTCCTCTGGTCTACCCAGTACAGCCAGAAGAGGACTGGCCCACCCTCAGAGCCTGGTTCCTCTGGTCTACCCAGTACAGCCAGAAGAGCACTGGCCCACACCTCAGAGCCTGGTTCCTCTGGTCTACCCAGTACAGCCAGAAGAGGACTGGCCCACCCCTCAGAGCCTGGTTCCTCTGGTCTACCCAGTACAGCCAGAAGAGGACTGGCCCACTCCTCAGAGCCTGGTTCCTCTGGTCTACCCAGTACAGCCAGAAGAGGACTGGCCCACCCTCAGAGCCTGGTTCCTCTGGTCTACCCAGTACAGCCAGAAGAGGACTGGCCCACCCTCAGAGCCTGGTTCCTCTGGTCTACCCAGTACAGCCAGAAGAGCATTGGCCCACACCTCAGAGCCTGGTTCCTCTGGTCTACCCAGTACAGCCAGAAGAGGACTGGCCCACCCTCAGAGCCTGGTTCCTCTGGTCTACCCAGTACAGCCAGAAGAGGACTGGCCCACCCCTCAGAGCCTGGTTCCTCTGGTCTACCCAGTACAGCCAGAAGAGGACTGGCCCACCCCTCAGAGCCTGGTTCCTCTGGTCTACCCAGTACAGCCAGAAGAGGACTGGCCCACCCCTCAGAGCCTGGTTCCTCTGGTCTACCCAGTACAGCCAGAAGAGCACTGGCCCATTCACCTCAGAGCCTGGTTCCTCTGGTCTACCCAGTACAGCCAGATAGAGCACTGGCCCATTCACCTAGAGCCTGGTTCCATTCTGGTATAGAACAGTACCATTCCAGAAGATAGAACTGGACCATTCACTAGAGCCTATTCCTCTGGTCTACCAGTACAGCCAGAATAGAACTGGACCATTCACTCAGAGCCTGGTTCCTCTGGTCTACCCAGTACAGCCAGAGAGGACTATAGACCATTCACTAGAGCCTGGTTCCTCTGGTCTACCATTCACTAGAGGTATAGAACTATAGACCATTCACTAGAGGTATAGAACTATAGACCATTCACTAGAGGTATAGAACTATAGACCATTCACTAGAGGTATAGAACTATAGACCATTCACTAGAGGTATAGAACTATAGACCATTCACTAGAGGTATAGAACTATAGACCATTCACTAGAGGTATAGAACTATAGACCATTCACTAGAGGTATAGAACTATAGACCATTCACTAGAGGTAAAGAACTATAGACCATTCACTAGAGGTATAGAACTATAGACCATTCACTAGAGGTATAGAACTATAGACCATTCACTAGAGGTATAGAACTATAGACCATTCACTAGAGGTATAGAACTATAGACCATTCACTAGAGGTAAAGAACTATAGACCATTCACTAGAGGTATATAACTATAGACCATTCACTAGAGGTATAGAACTATAGACCATTCACTAGAGGTATAGAACTATAGACCATTCACTAGAGGTATAGAACTATAGACCATTCACTAGAGGTATAGACCATTCTATAGACCATTCACTAGAGGTATAGAACTATAGACCATTCACTAGAGGTATAGAACTATAGACCATTCACTAGAGGTATAGAACTATAGACCATTCACTAGAGGTATAGAACTATAGACCATTCACTAGAGGTATAGAACTATAGACCATTCACTAGAGGTATAGAACTATAGACCATTCACTAGAGGTATAGAACTATAGACCATTCACTAGAGGTATAGAACTATAGACCATTCACTAGAGGTATAGAACTATAGACCATTCACTAGAGGTATAGAACTATAGACCATTCACTAGAGGTATAGAACTATAGACCATTCACTAGAGGTATAGAACTATAGACCATTCACTTCACTAGAGGTATAGAACTATAGACCATTCACTAGAGGTATAGAACTATAGACCATTCACTAGAGGTATAGAACTATAGAACTATAGACCATTCACTAGAGGTATAGAACTATAGACCATTCACTAGAGGTATAGAACTATAGACCATTCACTAGACCATTCACTAGGTATAGAACTATAGACCATTCACTAGAGGTATAGAACTATAGACCATTCACTAGAGGTATAGAACTATAGACCATTCACTAGAGGTATAGAACTATAGACCATTCACTAGAGGTATAGAACTATAGACCATTCACTAGAGGTATAGAACTATAGACCATTCACTAGAGGTATAGAACTATAGACCATTCACTAGAGGTATAGAACTATAGACCATTCACTAGAGGTATAGAACTATAGACCATTCACTAGAGGTATAGAACTATAGACCATTCACTAGAGGTAAAGAACTATAGACCATTCACTAGAGGTATAGAACTATAGACCATTCACTAGAGGTATAGAACTATAGACCATTCACTAGACCATTCACTAGAGGTATAGAACTATAGACCATTCACTAGAGGTATAGAACTATAGACCATTCACTAGAGGTATAGAACTATAGACCATTCACTAGAGGTATAGAACTATAGACCATTCACTAGAGGTAATGAAACAATGGGTGGTGGAAGGAGTGGGAGGGGTGGAGTCCATGAGGTGGTGGGAGGTGACAAAGTGATGAGTACAGCTTTGGGAATGTTGTTCATGTTTTGTTCCACCCAACAAGGTGGCTGAACAAGATGTGAGCAGTTCTGAGATGGTTTTGTGGGAAGTATGTGCCTCTGGGTTACTGGGGAATAGATGCTTTATAATAGGCTGTGTATTTCCGGGTAAGGTTGGGCCCTGACACGGCATCATCGGACTGAGCTTGTCGTCATTGCAGGCAATCTCAACGCTGTGCGTTACAGGAAGACATCCTCCTCCCTCACGTGGTACCCTTCCTGCAGGCTCATCATGACATGAGCCTCCAGCAAGACAATGCCACTAGCTATACTGCTCATTCTGTGCGTTATTTCCTGCAAGACAGGAATGTCAGTGTTCTGCCATGGTCAGCGAAGAGCCCGTATCTCAATCCCATTGAGCACTTCTGGGTCCTGTTGGATAGGAAGGTGAGGGCTTGGGCCATTCCCCCCTGAAATGTCCAGGAACTTGCAGGTGCCTTGGTGGAAGAGTGGGGTAACACCTCACAGAGAGAACTGGCAAATCTGGTGCAGTCCATGAGGAGGAGATGCACTGCAGTAATTAATGCAGCTGGTGGCCACACCAGATACTGACTGTTACTTTTGATTTTGACCCCACCTTTGTTCAGGGACACATTATTCAATTTCTGTTAGTCACATGTCTGTGGAACTTGTTCAGTTTATGTCTCAGTTGTTGAATCTTGTTATGTTCATACAAATATTTACAATATTTTTGTTAAGTTTGCTGAAAATAAGTTGTTCAAACAAATATTGAAAATAAACGCAGTTGACAGCAAGAGGATGTTTATTTTTTTGCTGAGTTTACTAAACATAAATAATAACGCAACATGTAAAAGTGTTGTTCCCATGTTTCAAGAGATGAAAATAACTTGTTTACATCCCTGTTAGTGAGCATTTCTCCTTTTTCAAGAAATTCCATCTACCTGACAGGTGTGGCATATCAAGAAGCTGATTAAACAGTATGATCATTACACAGGTGCACCTTGTGCTGAGGACAATAAAAGGCCACTTTAAAATGTGCAGTTTTGTCACACAAAACAATGCCACAAATGTCTCAAGTTTTGAGGGAGCGTGCAAATAGCATGCTGACTGCAGGAATGTCCACCAGAGCTGTTGCCAGATAATTTCATGTTCATTTCTCTACCATAAGCCGCCTCCAAAGTTGTTTTTGAGAAATTGGCAGAACGTCCAACTGTGTAATCGGCATCACAACCACAGACCACGTGTAACCATGCCAACCCAGGACCTCCACATCCAGCTTCGTCACCTGCGGGTTCGTCTAAGGGGGAGGAAGGGGGAGAGGGAGGGAGGGGGGATGTACTCTATGGACCATTCACTACAGGTAAAGATCTATAGACTATTCACTAGAGGTTTAGTGTGGAGAACTATAATCATGCTGCTCTATCTGACAGTATAGAGAACTATAATCATGCTGCTCTATCTGACAGTATAGAGAACTGTAATCATGCTGCTCTATCTGACAGTATAGAGAACTATAATCATGCTGCTCTATCTGACAGTATAGAGAACTATAATCATGCTGCTCTATCTGACAGTATAGAGAACTATAATCATGCTGCTCTATCTGACAGTGTAGAGAACTATAATCATGCTGCTCTATCTGACAGTATAGAGAACTATAATCATGCTGCTCTATCTGACAGAATAGAGAACTATAATATAAGTCTTAAATGCCTTGAATTAATCATCACCTGAGAAAGCTTTGTCCATTCCTTTGTTTGGCTTTGAAACAACGTCCACGATGACCATGTTGCTCTATTTCAACCTGACGTGTTCAAAAATGTTTGCCTAACAAAAGCACGATACTGTTTTGATGATCCGAGTTTGATGTGATTTTCAAACGCATTTGCATTGATATCAGAATGGTTAGAGGGACAATAAGCCCTGGGTACCAGGACATTAGGACCTGATGGAGGGACAATCCCTGACCAGGACATTAGGACCTGATGGAGGGACAATAGAGCCCTGGGTACCAGGACATTAGGACCTGATGGAGGGACAATAGAGCCCTGGGTCACCAGGACATTAGGACCTGATGGAGGGACAATTCCCTTACCAGGACATTTGGCCTGATGGAGGGACAATAGAGCCCTGGGTACCAGGACATTAGACCTGATGGAGGGACAATAGAGCCCTGGGTACCAGGACATTAGGACCTGATGGAGGGACAAAGAGCCCTGGGTACCAGGACATTGGACCTGATGGAGGGACAATAGAGCCCTGGGTACCAGGATGGAGGGACATTGGGTACCAGGACATTGGACCTGATGGAGGGACAATAGAGCCCTGGGTACCAGGACATTAGGACCTGATGGAGGGACAATAGAGCCCTGGGTACCAGGACATTAGGACCTGATGGAGGGACAATAGAGCCCTGGGTACCAGGACATTAGGACCTGATGGAGGGACAATAGAGCCCTGGGTACCAGGACATTAGGACCTGATGGAGGGACAATAGAGCCCTGGGTACCAGGACATTAGGACCTGATGGAGGGACAATAGAGCCCTGGGTACCAGGACATTAGGACCTGATGGAGGGACAATAGAGGCCTGGGTACCAGGACATTGGGACCTGATGGAGGGACAATAGAGCCCTGGGTACCAGGACATTAGGACCTGATGGAGGGACAATAGAGCCCTGGGTACCAGGACATTAGGACCTGATGGAGGGACAATAGAGCCCTGGGTACCAGGACATTAGGACCTGATGGAGGGACAATAGAGCCCTGGGTACCAGGACATTAGGACCTGATGGAGGGACAATAGAGCCCTGGGTACCAGGACATTAGGACCTGATGGAGGGACAATAGAGCCCTGGGTCCCAGGACATTAGGACCTGATGGAGGGACAATAGAGCCCTGGGTACCAGGACATTAGGACCTGATGGAGGGACAATAGAGCCCTGGGTACCAGGACATTAGGACCTGATGGAGGGACAATAGAGGCCTGGGTACCAGGACATTGGGACCTGATGGAGGGACAATAGAGCCCTGGGTACCAGGACATTAGGACCTGATGGAGGGACAATAGAGCCCTGGGTACCAGGACATTAGGACCTGATGGAGGGACAATAGAGGCCTGGGTACCAGGACATTGGGACCTGATGGAGGGACAATAGAGCCCTGGGTACCAGGACATTAGGACATGAAGAAGGGACAATAGAGCCCTGAGTACCAAACCATTAGGACCTGACGGTCGTTAGTGAGTTGGGTACCAGGACATTAGGACCTGACGGTCACTGGTGAGTTGGGTACCAGACCATTAGGACCTGACGGTCATTAGTGAGTTGGGTACCAGGACATTAGGACATGAAGAAGGGACAATAGAGCCCCGAGTACCAGACCATTAGGACCTGACGGTCATTAGTGAGTTGGGTACCAGGACATTAGGACATGAAGAAGGGACAATAGAGCCCCGAGTACCAGACCATTAGGACCTGACGGTCATTAGTGAGTTGGGTACCAGGACATTAGGACATGAAGAAGGGACAATAGAGCCCTGAGTACCAGACCATTAGGACCTGATGTGGGCTACACTCAGCCTTGTCTCAGGGTAGTAAGATAGTGGTCTGGTGATATCCCTCTAGTGGTGTTGGGGCTGTGGGCATCCTGCCTGGTTGGCCCTGTCCGGAGGTAACTTTAGATGGGGCCCTGAACCCCCCTGTCTCAGAGCCCAGTATCTATGTTGCATAGCCAAGGAGTTAAGGCCAGTCTGTCTGATCTGGGGTATTGAACCCTGACCTGTTCACAGGACCTTAAGGGCCACATGTAGCCTACTCTTAATTCTCTATCTGGTACAGCCAGAAGAGGACTGGCCCACCGCTCAGAGCCTGGTTCCTCTGGTCTACCCAGTACAGCCAGAAGAGGACTGGCCCACCCCTCAGAGCCTGGTTCCTCTGGTCTACCCAGTACAGCCAGAAGAGGACTGGCCCACTCCTCAGAGCCTGGTTCCTCTGGTCTACCCAGTACAGCCAGAAGAGGACTGGCCCACCCCTCAGAGCCTGGTTCCTCTGGTCTACCCAGTACAGCCAGAAGAGGACTGGCCCACCCCTCAGAGCCTGGTTCCTCTGGTCTACCCAGTACAGCCAGAAGAGCATTGGCCCACACCTCAGAGCCTGGTTCCTCTGGTCTACCCAGTACAGCCAGAAGAGGACTGGCCCACCCCTCAGAGCCTAGTTCCTCTGGTCTACCCAGTACAGCCAGAAGAGGACTGGCCCACCCCTCAGAGCCTGGTTCCTCTGGTCTACCCAGTACAGCCAGAAGAGGACTGGCCCACCCCTCAGAGCCTGGTTCCTCTGGTCTACCCAGTACAGCCAGAAGAGGACTGGCCCACCCTCAGAGCCTGGTTCCTCTGGTCTACCCAGTACAGCCAGAAGAGCACTGGCCCACACCTCAGAGCCTGGTTCCTCTGGTCTACCCAGTACAGCCAGAAGAGGACTGGCCCACCCCTCAGAGCCTAGTTCCTCTGGTCTACCCAGTACAGCCAGAAGAGGACTGGCCCACCCCTCAGAGCCTGGTTCCTCTGGTCTACCCAGTACAGGGTTGGGTTTTTGTACAGCACTTTGAGATATCAGCTGATGTAAGAAGGGCTTTATGAATAAATGTGATTGGTCCCTCACTTTGTATTCGTTGTTTGTTTTAAGCTGGGTTTGAACAAACATCATAACACTGAGGGTGTGGTTAAGGTAGTCTAAGAGTCATTTTTTGACTTTGGTTAGTCGTTTTGCAAGTCTTGTAGGCGGATACATTTTTTTGAAAAGCATGATTGATGCTCGTGAATGGCAGGCGAAAAACGAGTCCAGCAAGTTAAGCCAAGTCTAGTTTTCCGTCATCGTACAAAACACCCTCTGCCCAGGTGTTGATCATCTTTAGTTCTCAGAAAGAGAGGAGTTATTTGTGCATACTTTCTCATCTGAGTAGTCTACAGGTCCTAGCCGACTCAACGTCTCTGATATTCTCAGGTAAGAAGCAGCTTCGGTGAATTTGATTGTCATGATTGCTTGTTCAAATTGTATATACATTTTTCTTCCTATTTCAAGACATTAGTAGTCTTAGACCTAACTATGCAACTGAAAGCTCCATCTGTTATTAACGGGATGCTATAGGTATAAACCCATAGATGTAGGTTAACTGTTGCCATCTGGTATTAACGGGATGCTATAGGTATAAACCCATAGATGTAGGTTAACTGTTGTCATCTGTTATTTACGGGATGCTATAGGTATAAACCCATAGATGTAGGTTAACTGTTGCCATCTGATATTAACGGGATGCTATAGGTGTAAACCCATAGATGTAGGTTAACTGTTGCCATCTGATATTAACGGGATGCTATAGGTATAAACCCATAGATGTAGGTTAACTGTTGCCATCTGATATTAACGGGATGCTATAGGTATAAACCCATTAGTGTAGGGATTGCTTGACGGGATATTTTTATAGAGGTGCAGAATTGTTGATTGTAGCTTCACCAAGGCCAATCTGATTCACAATTTAGAGACGGAGAGAGAGAGAGAGAGAGAGGGAGAGAGAGAGACATTAAGATAACTACCACACTACCACACTGAATCGATGAGTTTTGAGGCTGGTTAGGATTTACACCTTTAAAGGCCTTCTCTACACCTTCAGAGGATGTGTCGTCCTTCACAAGCTGACAATAACTGTTGGCTAGTCTGGTAATTACAAGGCTAGAAAGGGGGCTAACTTTTGTTGAAGGAATTGTGTGAACTTTTGCACTAGATAGAGTCATCGTTGTTTTGGTCAAAGTAACTACCTTTTGGGAACGTCCAGTCAGTCTTTGATAGTTTGATAATGTTGTAAAAAAAATACAATTCTTGATTACTGGTAACCTTAGCAACACTTATTTTATCTTCCTGGCTCCTGAGTGACGCGGTGGTCTAAGGCACTACGTCTCAGCAGCTTGAGGCGTCACTACAGACACCCTGGTTCGAATCCAGGCTGTATGACAACCGGCCGTGATTGGGAGTCCCACCGGGCGGCGAACAATTGGCCCGGCATCGTCCGGGTTTGGCCGGTGTAGGCCGTCATTGTAAATAATAATGATAATGATAATAAGAATAAGAATAATTATAAAAAATGAAATAAAAATGGATGATAATGACAGTAATGATAATGATGATAATGATAATAAAGATAATAATAATGATAATAATAATGATGATAATGGTGGTAATAATGATACGAATGGTGATAATAATAATGATATTAACAACGATGATAATAAAAATGATGATGATAATGAGAATGATTGTCACGACTTCTGCCGAAGTCGTTGCCTCTCCTTGTTTGGGCGTTGCTCGGCGTTCGACGATATTATTGTAATAATGAAAACAATAATGGTCATAAAAAAGTATCATGTTGATAATGATAATAATAATATAATAATAATAATAATAATAATAATGATAATAATAATATAATAATAATAATAATAATAATAATGATAATAATAATAATAATATAATAATAATAATGATAATAATAATAATAATAATAATAATGAAATAATAATAATGATAATAATAATAATAATAATAATAATAATAATAATAATAATAATAATAATAATAATAATAATAATAATAATAATAATAATAATAATAATAATAATAATAATAATAATAATAATAATAATAATAATAATAATAATAATAATAATAATAATAATAATAATAATAATGATAATAATAATAATAATAATAATAATAATAATAATAATAATGATAATAATAATGATAATAATAATGATAATAATAATAATAATAATAATAATAATAATAATAATAATAATAATAATAATAATAATAATAATAATAATGATAATAATAATAATATAATAATAATAATAATAATAATAATGATAATAATAATAATAATAATAATGATAATGATAATAATGATAATAACAATAATAATGACACATAATGATAATTATACAGTAATGTACAGCAATACAGTAATCTACAGTGAAAGCAGAGCAGAGGGCTGAAGACATTGGAAGCAGGCTGATAAGACATCTACTGGTAAACACAGAGGGGACACTGTGTCACGCCCTGGTCTTAGTATTTTGTGTTTTCTTTATTATTTTGGTCAGGCCAAGGTGTGACATGGGTTTATTGTGGTGTGTTTTGTCTTGGGGTTTTGTTAGGTATTGGGTTTGTGGCTTAGTGGGGGTATCTAGCATAGTCTATGGCTGTCTGGAGTGGTTCTCAATCAGAGGCAGGTGTTTATCGTTGTCTCTGATTGGGAACCATATTTAGGCAGCCATATTCTTTGAGTGTTTCGTGGGTGATTGTTCCTGTCTCTGTGTTAGTTTGCACCAGCATAGGCTTTCGGTTTTCATGTTACTGTTATTGTTTTTGTATTGTTCGTGTTTATTCGGTTATTAAACATGTATCAAAATTACCATGCTGCATTTTGGTCTGACTCTCCTTCACCGCAAGAAAACCGTGACAGAATCACCCACCACAACAGGACCAAGCGGCGTGGTGACAGGCAGCGGAAGCAGGAGCTACGAAGTTTGGATTATACGACTATAGACAGGTGGGCGGTCCACCCGGGTAGAGTGCCGGAGCCCGCCTGGGATTCGCTGGAGCAGTGCGAAGAGGGTTATAGGAGAATGGAGTTGGAGAGACAAGCACGGCGGCGCGGAAGGAAGCCCGAGAGTCAGCCCCAAAAATGTATTGGGGGAGGCTCAGGGAGAGTGTGGCAGAGTCAGGAGTCAGACCTGAGCCAACTCCCCCTGTTTATCGTGAGGAGCCAAGGATGAGACCAGAACCAGAGCCGGTGTTAGGAGTGTGAAGGAGTTAATGGGGTAATTGGAGGAGAGAGTAATGAGGGAGTTGCTGTGTTGGTGCTTTAGGTACGGTATTCGCCCGACTGAGCGTGTCGGGGATTTGATGGCACCTGGGTCAGCGCTCCATACTCGTCCTGAGGTGCGTGTTAGTCGGCTGGTGAAGATTGTGCCAGCCTCACGCACCAGGCCTCCTGTGCACCTCCCTAGCCTTGCACGTCCTGTGCCAGCCCTGCTCTCAAGCTCTCCAGTACGCCTTCACGGTCCGGTCCATCCTGTGCCACCTTCACACACCAGTCCACCGGTGGCAGCTCCCCGCACCAGGCTTCCTGTGCGTGTTCTCGGCCAGTACCACCAGTGCCAGCACCACGCACCAGGCCTTCAGTGCTGCCTCGCCTGTTCAGCGCTGTCAGTGCTGCCAGTCTGCATGGAGCAGCCAGAGCTGCCAGTCTGCATGGAGCAGCCAGAGCTGCCAGTCTGCATGGAGCAGCCAGAGCTGCCAGTCTGCATGGAGCAGCCAGAGCTGCCAGTCTGCATGGAGCAGCCAGAGCTGCCAGTCTGCATGGAGCAGCCAGAGCTGCCAGTCTGCATGGAGCTGCCAGTCTGCATGGAGCAGCCAGAGCTGCCAGTCTGCATGGAGCAGCCAGAGCTGCCAGTCTGCATGGAGCAGCCAGAGCTGCCAGTCTGCATGGAGCAGCCAGAGCTGCCAGTCTGCATGGAGCAGCCAGAGCTGCCAGTCTGCATGGAGCAGCCAGAGCTGCCAGTCTGCATGGAGCAGCCAGAGCTGCCAGTCTGCATGGAGCAGCCAGAGCTGCCAGTCTGCATGGAGCAGCCAGAGCTGCCAGTCTGCATGGAGCAGCCAGAGCTGCCAGTCTGCATGGAGCAGCCAGAGCTGCCAGTCTGCATGGAGCAGCCAGAGCTGCCAGTTACTGCATGGAGCAGCCAGAGCTGCCAGTGCATGGAGCAGCCAGAGCTGCCAGTCTGCATGGAGCAGCCAGAGCTGCCAGTGCATGGAGCAGCCAGAGCTGCCAGTCTGCATGGAGCAGCCAGAGCTGCCAGTCTGCATGGAGCTGCCAGTCTGCATGGAGCAGCCAGAGCTGCCAGTCTGCATGGAGCAGCCAGAGCTGCCAGTCTGCATGGAGCAGCCAGAGCTGCCAGTCTGCATGGAGCAGCCAGAGCTGCCAGTCTGCATGGAGCAGCCAGAGCTGCCAGTCTGCATGGAGCAGCCAGAGCTGCCAGTCTGCATGGAGCAGCCAGAGCTGCCAGTCTGCATGGAGCAGCCAGAGCTGCCAGTCTGCATGGAGCAGCCAGAGCTGCCAGTCTGCATGGAGCAGCCAGAGCTGCCAGTCTGCATGGAGCAGCCAGAGCTGCCAGTCTGCATGGAGCAGCCAGAGCTGCCAGTCTGCATGGAGCAGCCAGAGCTGCCAGTCTGCATGGAGCAGCCAGAGCTGCCAGAGCTGCCAGTCTGCATGGAGCAGCCAGAGCTGCCAGAGCTGCCAGTCTGCATGGAGCAGCCAGAGCTGCCAGAGCTGCCAGTCTGCATGGAGCAGCCAGAGCTGCCAGAGCTGCCAGTCTGCATGGAGCAGCCAGAGCTGCCAGTCTGCATGGAGCAGCCAGAGCTGCCAGTCTGCCAGTTACTGTTACTGTTATTGTTTTTGTTTTTGTTTTTGTTTTTGTTTTTGTTGTTGTTTATTCGGTTATTAAATGTATCAAAACACGGTGCATTTTGGTCCGACTCTCCTTCACCGCAAGAAAACCGTGACACACTGTTAAATACAAATGAAGGTATTATAGGACTGCTGTTTGAATATCAATGAACATCATATGATTTTTGTAATATGGACTAATGTCTAATTAATGTTGGTCAATGACATCATCCTTCAACAGCGGTTAACGGAAGATCTAACGGGGTTCATGTATGATTGCTGTTGTGTGGTTCACCTCAACAGAGACCTATAAGGACATGGATATGAAGCCTCTGATGATTCTCCTCCTGCTAGCAGGTAATACACTGTGTTTGTGTTTCTGTGTGTTCCTTAGTGGTTAACCTTTCATTAGGATAAAAACGTTATATATCTCATGAGGGGATGCACAGCCACATTCTAAAACTAGAGCTAGAAAAAAGGGTTATGTCTTTATCAGCCTATAGATGTTAATTTCATACCCCCGTTGTTGCAGTACACTTCCTGTACAGCAGGAAATGCAAACTTGTTGTGTATTGAAGGGTTTAAAAATACTTCTCACGTTTGTAAATTTCCAGCAGCTCTCACCACTACCGCCCCTGCACCAGCTGGTACCACCACCAGTCCTGCAGCAGCTGTCACCACCACCACACCTGCAGCAGCTGTCACTACCACCGCACCTGCAGCAGCTGTCACTACCACTACCACCCCTGCAGCAGCTGTCACTACCACCGCCCCTGCAGCAGCTGTCACCACCACCGCTCCTGCAGCAGCTGGTACCACCACCCGTCCTGCAGCAGCTGGTACCACCACCGCCCCTGCAGCAGCTGTCACCACCACCGCTCCTGCAGCAGCTGGTACCACCACCCGTCCTGCAGCAGCTGGTACCACCACCACCCCTGCAGCAGCTGTCACTACCACCGCACCTGCAGCAGCTGTCACCACCACTCCTGCAGCAGCTGTTACCAACACCGCTCCTTCAGCAGCTGTCACCACCACCGCTCCTGCAGCAGCTGGTACCACCACCCGTCCTGCAGCAGCTGGTACCACCACCCGTCCTGCAGCAGCTGTCACCACCGCACCTGCAGCAGCTGTCACCACTACCGCACCTGCAGCAGCTGTCACCACCACCCGTCCTGCAGCAGCTGTCACCACCACCACTCCTGCAGCAGCTGTTACCAACACCGCTCCTTCAGCAGCTGTCACCACGACCCCCCCAGCAGCAGCTGGTACCACCACCGCCCCTGCAGCAGCTGGTACAACCACCAGTCCTGCAGCAGATGCCACCACTACCGCCCCTGCAGCAGCTGGTTGCACCACCTCCCCTGCAGCAGCTGGTACCACCACCGCCCCTTCAGCAGCTGTCACCACCACCGCTCCTTCAGCAGCTGTCACCACCACCCGCCCTGCAGCAGCTGTCACCACCACCGCTCCTTCAGCAGCTGTCACCACCACCGCTCCTATAGCAGCTGTCACCACCACCCGCCCTGCAGCAGCTGTCACCACAACCACCCCTGTAGCATGTTTCATCACCACCCGTCCTGCAGCAGCTGTCACCACGACCCCCATCAGCAGCTGTCACCACGACCCCCCCATCAGCAGCTGTCACCACAACCGCCCCTATAGCCTCTGTCACCACCACCGCCCCTGCACCAGCTGGTACCACCACCAGTCCTTCAGCAGCTGTCACCACCACCCGTCCTGCAGCAGCTGTCACCACCACCTCACCTGCAGCAGCTGTCACTACCACCACACCTGCAGCAGCTGTCACCACCACTACCACACCTGCAGCAGCTCTCACCACTACCGCCCCTGCAGCAGCTGTCACCACCACTGCGCCTGCAGTAGCTGGTACCACCACTGCGCCTGCAGTAGCTGGTACCAACACCCGTCTTGCAGCAGCTGTCACCACTACCGCCCCTGCAGCAGCTGTCACCACTACCGCCCCTGCAGCAGCTGTTACCACCACCTCTCCTTCAGCAGCTGTCACCACTACCGCCCCTGCAGCAGCTGGTACCACCACCGCCCCTGCAGCAGCTGTCACCACTACCGCCCCAGCAGCAGCTGGTACCACCACCGCCCCTGCAGCAGCTGTCACCACTACCCGTCCTGCAGCAGCTGTTACCAACACCGCTCCTTCAGCAGCTGTCACCACCACCGCTCCTGCAGCAGCTGTCACCACCACCGCTCCTTCAGCAGCTGTCACCACCACCCGTCCTGTAGCAGCTGTCACCACTACCGCCCCTGCAGCAGCTGTCACCACTACCGCCCCTGCAGCAGCTGTTACCACCACCGCCCCTGCAGCAGCTGTCACCACTACCCGTCCTGCAGCAGCTGTCACCACTACCCGTCCTGCAGCAGCTGTCACCACTACCCGTCCTGCAGCAGCTGTCACCACCACCGCCCCTGCAGCAGCTGTTACCACCACCGCCCCTGCAGCAGCTGTCACCACCACCCGTCCTGCAGCAGCTGTCACCACTACCGCCCCTGCAGCAGCTGTCACCACCACTGCTCCTGCAGCAGCTGGTACCACCACCCGTCCTGCAGCAGCTGGTACCACCACCCGTCCTGCAGCAGCTGTCACCACCACTCCTGCAGCAGCTGTTACCAACACCGCTCCTTCAGCAGCTGTCACCACCACCGCTGCTGCAGCAGCTGGTACCACCACCCGTCCTGCAGCAGCTGGTACCACCACCCGTCCTGCAGCAGCTGTCACCACTACCCGTCCTGCAGCAGCTGTCACCACCGCACCTGCAGCAGCTGTCACCACTACCGCACCTGCAGCAGCTGTCACCACCACCCGTCCTGCAGCAGCTGTCACCACCACTCCTGCAGCAGCTGTTACCACGACCCCCCCAGCAGCAGCTGGTACCACCACCGCCCCTGCAGCAGCTGGTACAACCACCAGTCCTGCAGCAGATGCCACCACTACCGCCCCTGCAGCAGCTGGTTGCACCACCTCCCCTGCAGCAGCTGGTACCACCACCGCCCCTTCAGCAGCTGTCACCACCACCGCTCCTTCAGCAGCTGTCACCACCACCCGCCCTGCAGCAGCTGTCACCACCACCGCTCCTTCAGCAGCTGTCACCACAACCACCCCTGTAGCATGTTTCATCACCACCCGTCCTGCAGCAGCTGTCACCACGACCCCCCCATCAGCAGCTGTCACCACGACCCCCCCATCAGCAGCTGTCACCACGACCCCCCCATCAGCAGCTGTCACCACAACCGCCTCTATAGCCTCTGTCACCACCACCGCCCCTGCACCAGCTGGTACCACCACCCGTCCTGCAGCAGCTGTCACCACCACCTCACCTGCAGCAGCTGTCACTACCACCACACCTGCAGCAGCTGTCACCACCACTACCACACCTGCAGCAGCTCTCACCACTACCGCCCCTGCAGCAGCTGTCACCACTACCGCCCCTGCAGCAGCTGTCACCACTACCGCCCCTGCAGCAGCTGTTACCACCACCTCTCCTTCAGCAGCTGTCACCACTACCGCCCCTGCAGCAGCTGGTACCACCACCGCCCCTGCAGCAGCTGTCACCACTACCGCCCCAGCAGCAGCTGGTACCACCACCGCCCCTGCAGCAGCTGTCACCACTACCCGTCCTGCAGCAGCTGTTACCAACACCGCTCCTTCAGCAGCTGTCACCACGACCCCCCCAGCAGCAGCTGGTACCACCACCGCCCCTGCAGCAGCTGGTACAACCACCAGTCCTGCAGCAGATGCCACCACTACCGCCCCTGCAGCAGCTGGTTGCACCACCTCCCCTGCAGCAGCTGGTACCACCACCGCTCCTTCAGCAGCTGTCACCACCACCCGCCCTGCAGCAGCTGTCACCACCACCGCTCCTTCAGCAGCTGTCACCACAACCACCCCTGTAGCATGTTTCACCACCACCGCTCCTTCAGCAGCCGTCACCACGACCCCCCCATCAGCAGCTGTCACGACCACCGCTCCTGCACCAGCTGGTACCACCACCAGTCCTGCAGCAGCTGTCACCACCACCCGTCCTGCAGCAGCTGTCACCACCACCACCGCCCCTGCAGCAGCTGTCACCACTACCGCCCCTGCAGCAGCTGGTACCACCACCCGTCCTGCAGCAGCTGTCACCACCACCCATCCTGCAGCAGCTGTCACCACCACCCGTCCTGCAGCAGCTGTCACCACTACCGCCCCTGCAGTAGCTGGTACCACCACCCGTCCTGCAGCAGCTGTCACCACTACCGCCCCTGCAGCAGCTGTCACCACTACCGCCCCTGCAGCAGCTGTCACCACCACCACACCTGCAGCAGCTGTCACTACCACCGCACCTGCAGCAGCTGTCACTACCACTACCACCCCTGCAGCAGCTCTCACCACTACCGCCCCTGCAGCAGCTGGTACCACCACCCGTCCTGCAGCAGCTGTCACCACTACCGCCCCTGCAGCAGCTGTCACCACCACTGCCCCAGCAGCAGCTGGTACCACCACCGCCCCTGCAGCAGCTGGTACCACCACCTCCCCTGCAGCAGCTGTAACCACCACCGCCCCTGCAGCAGCTGTCACCACCACTGCCCCAGCAGCAGCTGGTACCAGCCCCGCCCCTGCAGCAGCTGGTACCACCACCAGTCCTGCAGCACCTGTCACCACCACCCGTCCTGCAGCAGCTGTCACCACCACCGCTCCTTCAGCAGCTGTCACCACAACCACCCCTGCAGCAGCTGGTACCACCACCCGTCCGTCAGCAGCTGGCACTACTACAGCACCTTCAGCAGCTGGTACCACCACCGCCCCTGCAGCAGCTGTAACCACCACCGCCCCTGCAGCAGCTGTCACTACCACCGCACCTGCAGCAGCTGTCACTACCACCGCACCTGCAGCAGCTGTCACTACCACCCCTGCAGCAGCTCTCACCACTACCGCCCCTGCAGCAGCTGTCACCACCACCGCCCCTGCAGCAGCTGTCACCAACACCCGTCCTGCAGCCGCTGTCACCACTACCGCCCCTGCAGCAGCTCTCACCACCACCCGTCCTGCAGCAGCTGTCACCACTACCAACCCTGCAGCAGCTGTCACCACTACCGCCCCTGCAGCAGCTGTTACCACCACCTCCCCTGCAGCAGCTGTCACCACCACCGCTCCTTCAGCAGCTGGTACCACCACCCGTCCGTCAGCAGCTGTCACCACTACCGCCCCTGCAGCAGCTGGTACCACCACGGCCCCTGCAGCAGCTGGTACCACCACCGCCCCTGCAGCAGCTGGTACGACCACCGCCCCTGTGTAGCTGGTACCACCACCTCCCCTGCAGCAGCTGCTACCACCACCGCGCCTGCAGTGCCTGGTACCACCACCTCCCCTGCAGCAGATGGTACCACCACCGCTCCTTCAGCAGCTGTCACCACCACCCGTCCTGTAGCAGCTGTCACCACTACCGCCCCTGCAGCAGCTGTCACCACTACCGCCCCTGCAGCAGCTGTTACCACCACCGCCCCTGCAGCAGCTGTCACCACCACCGCCCCTGCAGCAGCTGTCACCAACACCCGTCCTGCAGCCGCTGTCACCACTACCGCCCCTGCAGCAGCTCTCACCACCACCCGTCCTGCAGCAGCTGTCACCACTACCACCCCTGCAGCAGCTGTCACCACTACCGCCCCTGCAGCAGCTGTTACCACCACCTCCCCTGCAGCAGCTGTTACCACCACCTCCCCTGCAGCAGCTGTCACCACCACCGCTCCTTCAGCAGCTGGTACCACCACCCGTCCCTCAGCAGCTGTCACTACTACAGCACCTGCAGCAGCTGGTACCACCACCGCCCCTGCAGTAGCTGGTACCACCACCGCCCTAGCAGCAGCTGGTACCACCACCAGTCCTGCAGCAGCTGTCACCACCACCCGTCCTGCAGCAGCTGTCACCACTACCGCCCCTGCAGCAGCTGGTACCACCACGGCCCCTGCAGCAGCTGGTACCACCACCGCCCCTGCAGCAGCTGGTACGACCACCGCCCCTGTGTAGCTGGTACCACCACCTCCCCTGCAGCAGCTGGTACCACCACCGCGCCTTCAGCAGCTGGTACCACCACCTCACCTGCAGCAGATGGTACCACCCCCGCCCCTGCAGCAGATGGTAACACCACCGCCCCTGCAGCACCACCCCTGCAGCACATGGTCCCACCCCGCCCCTGCGTAGCTGGTACCACCACCTCCCCTGCAGCAGATGGTACCACCACCGCTCCTTCAGCAGCTGTCACCACCACCCGTCCTGTAGCAGCTGTCACCACTACCGCCCCTGCAGCAGCTGTCACCACTACCGCCCCTGCAGCAGCTGTTACCACCACCGCCCCTGCAGCAGCTGTCACCACCAGTCCTGCAGCAGCTGTCACCACCACCGCTCCTTCATCAGCTGGTTCCACCACCGCCCCTGCAGCAACTGGTACCACCACCGCCCCTGCAGCAGCTGTCACCACCACCTGTCCTGCAGCAGCTGGTACCACCACCGCCCCTGCAGCAGCTGTTACCACCACCACCCCTGCAGCAGCTGTCACCACCACCTCCCCTGCAGCAGCTGTCACAACAACCGCCCCTGCAGCAGCTGTGACCACCACCTCTCCTGAAGCAGCTGTCACCACAACCGCCCCTGCAGCAGCTGGTACCACCACCCGTCCGTCAGCAGCTGTCACTACTACAGCACCTGCAGCAGCTGTCACCACAACCGCCCATGCAGCAGCTGTCACCACCACCGCTCCTTCAGCAGCTGGTACCACCACCCGTCCGTCAGCAGCTGTCACTACTACAGCACCTGCAGCAGCTGGTACCACCACCGCCCCTGCAGTAGCTGGTACCACCACCGCCCTAGCAGCAGCTGGTACCACCACCAGTCCTGCAGCAGCTGTCACCACCACCCGTCCTGCAGCAGCTGTCACCACCACCCGTCCTGTAGCAGCTGGTACCACCACGGCCCCTGCAGCAGCTGGTACCACCACCTCCCCTGCAGCAGCTGGTACCACCATGGCCCCTGCAGCAGCTGGTACCACCACCTCCCCTGCAGCAGCTGGTACCACCACGGCCCCTGCAGCAGCTGGTACCACCACCTCCCCTGCAGCAGCTGGTACCACCACCGCCCCTGCAGCAGCTGGTACCACCACCGCCCCTGCGTAGCTGGTAGCACCACCTCCCCTGCAGCAGCTGGTACCAGCACCGTCCCTACAGCAGCTGTCACCACTACCGCCCCTGCTGCAGCTTGTACCACCACCGCCCCAGCAGCAGCTGGTACCACCACCTCCCCTGCAGCAGCTGGTAACACCACCGCCCCTGCAGGAGCTGGCACCACCACTGCCCCTGCAGCAGCTGGTACCACCACCGCCCGTCATGCTGCAGCTGTCACCACCACCTCCCCTGCAGCAGCTGGTACCACCACCGCCCGTCATGCTGCAGCTGTCACCACCACCTCCCCTGCAGCAGCTGGTACCGCCACCAAGCCTGCAGCAGCTGGTACCACCACCTCCCCTGCAGCTGATGGTACCACCACCGCCCCTGCAGCAGCTGTCACCACCACCCATCCTGCAGCAGCTGTCACCACTTCCGCCCCTGCAGCAGCTGGTACCACCACCGCTCCTGCAGCAGCTGGTAACACCACTGCCACTGTCACCACCATCCATCCTGCAGCAGCTGTCACCACTACCGCCCCTGCAGCAGCTGGCACCACCACCGCCCCTCAGCAGCTGGTACCACCACCACCCCTGCAGCAGCTGGTACCACCACCGCCCCAGCAACAGCTGGTACCACCACCACCCCTGCAGCAGCTGGTACAAACACCAGTCCTGCAGCAGCTGTCACCACCACCCATCCTGCAGCAGCTGTCACCAATACCGCCCCTGCTGCAGCTGGTACCACCACCGCCCCTGCGTAGCTGGTAGCACCACATCCCCTGCAGCAGCTGGTACCACCACCACACCTGCGTAGCTGGTAGCACCACCTCCCCTGCAGCAGCTGGTACCACCACCGCCCCTGCAGCAGCTGGTACCACCACCGTCCCTACAGCAGCTGTAACCACCACCGCCCTGCCCCTGCAGCACCACTGCCCCAGCAGCAGCTGGTCCTTCAGCAGCTGGTCACCACCAGTCCTGCCCCTGCAGCAGCTGCAGCAGCCACCACCACCGCTCCTTCAGCAGCTGTCACCACAACCACCCCTGCAGCAGCTGGTAACCACCACCGCCGTCAGCAGCTGGCACTACTACAGCACCTGCAGCAGCTGTAACCACCACCGCACCTGCAGCTGTCACTACCACCGCACCTGCAGCAGCTGTCACTACCACCGCACCTGCAGCAGCTGTCACCACCACTACCACCCCTGCAGCAGCTCTCACCACTACCGCCCCTGCAGCAGCTGTCACCACCACCGCCCCTGCAGCAGCTGTCACTGCCACCCGTCCTGCAGCAGCTGTCACCACCACCACCGCCCCTGCAGCAGCTGGTACCACCACGGCCCCTGCAGCAGCTGGTACCACCACCGCCCCTGCAGCAGCTGGTACGACCACCGCCCCTGTGTAGCTGGTACCACCACCTCCCCTGCAGCAGCTGGTACCACCACCGCGCCTTCAGCAGCTGGTACCACCACCTCACCTGCAGCAGATGGTACCACCCCCGCCCCTGCAGCAGATGGTAACACCACCGCCCCTGCAGCACCCCCCTGCAGCACATGGTCCCACCCCCGCCCCTGCGTAGCTGGTACCACCACCTCCCCTGCAGCAGCTGCTACCACCACCGCGCCTGCAGTGCCTTGTACCACCACCTCCCCTGCAGCAGCTGTCACCACCACCCGTCCTGTAGCAGCTGTCACCACTACCGCCCCTGCAGCAGCTGTCACCACTACCGCCCCTGCAGCAGCTGTTACCACCACCGCCCCTGCAGCAGCTGTCACCACCAGTCCTGCAGCAGCTGTCACCACCACCGCTCCTTCATCAGCTGGTTCCACCACCGCCCCTGCAGCAGCTGTCACCACCACCGCCCCTGCAGCAACTGGTACCACCACCGCCCCTGCAGCAGCTGTCACCACCACCCGTCCTGCAGCAGCTGTCACCACTACCGCCCCTGCAGCAGCTGGTACCACCACCGCCCCTGCAGCAGCTGTCACCACCACCTCCCCTGCAGCAGCTGTCACAACAACCGCCCCTGCAGCAGCTGTGACCACCACCTCCCCTGCAGCAGCTGTCACCACAACCGCCCCTGCAGCAGCTGTCACCACCACCTCCCCTGCAGCAGCTGTCACAACAACCGCCCCTGCAGCAGCTGTGACCACCACCTCCCCTGCAGCAGCTGTCACAACAACCGCCCCTGCAGCAGCTGTGACCACCACCTCCCCTGCAGCAGCTGTCACCACCACTGCTCCTTCAGCAGCTGGTACCACCACCCGTCCGTCAGCAGCTGTCACTACTACAGCACCTGCAGCAGCTGGTACCACCACCGCCCCTGCAGTAGCTGGTACCACCACCGCCCTAGCAGCAGCTGGTACCACCACCAGTCCTGCAGCAGCTGTCACCACCACCCGTCCTGCAGCAGCTGTCACCACCACCCGTCCTGCAGCAGCTGGTACCACCACGGCCCCTGCAGCAGCTGGTACCACCACCTCCCCTGCAGCAGCTGGTACCACCACCTCCCCTGCAGCAGCTGGTACCACCACCTCCCCTGCAGCAGCTGGTACCACCACGGCCCCTGCAGCAGCTGGTACCACCACCTCCCCTGCAGCAGCTGGTACCACCACCGCGCCTTCAGCAGCTGGTACCACCACCTCCCCTGCAGCAGATGGTACCATCCCCGCCCCTGCAGCAGATGGTACCACCACCGCCCCTGCAGCACCACCCCTGCAGCACATGGTCCCACCACCGCCCCTGCGTAGCTGGTACCACCACCTCCCCTGCAGCAGCTGCTACCACCACCACGCCTGCAGTGCCTGGTACCACCACCTCCCCTGCAGCAGATGGTACCACCACCGCACCTGCAGCAGCTGTCACCACCACCCGTCCTGCAGCAGCTGTCACCACCTCCGCACCTGCAGCAGCTGGTACCACCACGGCCCCTGCAGCAGCTGGTACCACCACCTCCCCTGCAGCAGCTGGTACCACCACCGCGCCTTCAGCAGCTGGTACCACCACCTCCCCTGCAGCAGATGGTACCACCCCCGCCCCTGCAGCAGATGGTACCACCACCGCCCCTGCAGCACCACCCCTGCAGCACATGGTCCCACCACCGCCCCTGCGTAGCTGGTACCACCACCTCCCCTGCAGCAGCTGCTACCACCACCACGCCTGCAGTGCCTGGTACCACCACCTCCCCTGCAGCAGATGGTACCACCACCGCACCTGCAGCAGCTGTCACCACCACCCGTCCTGCAGCAGCTGTCACCACCTCCGCACCTGCAGCAGCTGGTACCACCACCGCCCCTGCAGCAGCTGGTACCACCACCACCCCTGTCACCAACACCCGTCCTGCAGCAGCTGTCACCACTACCGCCCCTGCAGTAGCTGGTACCAACTCCTCCCCTGCAGCAGCTGGCACCACCACTGCCCCTGCGTAGCTGGTACCACCACCTCCCCTGCTGCAGCTGGTACCGCCACCACGCCTGCAGCAGATGGTACCACCACCTCCCCTGCAGCAGATGGTACCACCACCGCCCCTGCAGCAGCTGTCACCACCACCCATCCTGCAGCAGCTGTCACCACTTCCGCCCCTGCAGCAACTGGTACCACCACCGCCCCTGCAGCAGCTGGTACCACCACCGCCCCTGCAGCAGCTGGTAACACCACTGCCACTGTCACCACCACCCGTCCTGCAGAAGCTGTCACCACTAACCCCCCTGCAGTAGCTGGTACCAACTCCTCCCCTGCAGCAGCTGGCCACACCACCGCCCCTCAGCAGCTGGTACCACCACCACCCCTGCAGCAGCTGGTACCACCACCACCCCAGCAGCAGCTGGTACCACCACCACCCCTGCAGCAGCTGGTACAAACACCAGTCCTGCAGCAGCTGTCACCACCACCCATCCTGCAGCAGCTGTCACCAATACCGCCCCTTCTGCAGCTGTTACCACCACCGCCCATGCAGCAGCTGGTACCACCACCGCCCCTGCAGCAGCTGGTACCACCACCGCCCCTGCAGCAGCTGGTACCACCACCGCCCATGCAGCAGCTGGTACCACCACCGCCCCTGCAGCAGCTGGTACCACCACCGCCCCTGCGTAGCTGGTAGCACCACCTCCACTGCAGCAGCTGGTACCAGCACCGTCCCTACAGCAGCTGTCACCACTACCGCCCCTGCTGCTGCTTGTACCACCACCGCCCCAGCAGCAGCTGGTACCACCACCTCCCCTGCAGCAGCTGGTAACACCACCGCCCCTGCAGGAGCTGGCACCACCACTGCCCCTGCAGCAGCTGGTACCACCACCGCCCGTCATGCTGCAGCTGTCACCACCACCTCCCCTGCAGCAGCTGGTACCGCCACCACGCCTGCAGCAGCTGGTACCACCACCTCCCCTGCAGCAGATGGTACCACCACCGCCCCTGCAGCAGCTGTCACCACCACCCATCCTGCAGCAGCTGTCACCACTTCCGCCCCTGCAGCAGCTGGTACCACCACCGCTCCTGCAGCAGCTGGTACCACCACTGCCACTGTCACCACCATCCATCCTGCAGCAGCTGTCACCACTACCGCCCCTGCAGCAGCTGGCACCACCACCGCCCCTCAGCAGCTGGTACCACCACCACCCCTGCAGCAGCTGGTACCACCACCGCCCCAGCAACAGCTGGTACCACCACCACCCCTGCAGCAGCTGGTACAAACACCAGTCCTGCAGCAGCTGTCACCACCACCCATCCTGCAGCAGCTGTCACCAATACCGCCCCTGCTGCAGCTGGTACCACCACCGCCCCTGCGTAGCTGGTAGCACCACATCCCCTGCTGCAGCTGGTACCACCACTGCCCCTGCAGCAGCTGGCACCACCACTG
>NW_027040465.1:391923-416845 GCF_034236695.1 Oncorhynchus nerka
GATTTATAAAAACAACAAATAAACTATATCTAGATGTCTGTCTCCACTAGCTCCTTGTTCTCTCTCCCCTAGCTCCTTGTTCTCTCTCCCCTAGCTCCTTGTTCTCTCTCCCCTAGCTCCTTGTTCTCTCTCCTCAGCTTATTGAGGGTAGGAAAAAACATCTTCACCCCACTGATCCTCAACACTGGAGCCCCACAAGGGTGCGTCCTCAGCCCTCTCCTGTACTCCCTGTTCACCTGTGACTGCGTGGCCATGCAAGCCTTCCAACCCAATCATCAAGTTTGCAGACGACACTACAGTGGTAGGCTTGATTACCAACAATGATGAGACTGCCTACAGGGAGGAGGTGAGGGCCCTCGGAGTGTGGTGTCAGGAAAATAACCTCACACTCAACGTCAACAAAACAAAGGAGATGATCGTGGACTTCAGCAGAGGGAGCACCCCCATCCACATCGACGAGACAGTAGTGGAGAAGGTGGAAAATTTAGTTCCTCGGCGTACACATCACGGACAAATTGAAATGGTCCACCCACACAGACAGCGTGGTGAAGGAGGCTGAAAAAGGAGGCTGAAAAAATGTGGCTTGTCACCGAAAACATTCACAAACTTTTACAGACTTTTACAGATGCACAATCGAGAGCATCCTGTCGGGCTGTATCACCGGCTGGTACGGCAACTGCTCCGCCCACAACCGTAAGGCTCTCCAGAGGTAAGGGAACACCCCCCTGAAATGGACATAAATGAATGGGAAGTCATTGGCACTGGACAAACCATATACACGGTGTCCAATACCACTCAATTCGGCGTCGTTTCGTTCAAAGTTGATTGCAAATGCCATATGGCAAATGCCAGGTGTAACACTTTAAAAATCCAACAGGTAGCGCGCTCCACCATGGTCTTTCATATTGTAAATGAAACACAAGTCAACATCCAAAAGCAAAATTTTGAAAAAGTGAAAAAAAATTCAGAAACCCCTGTAAAAAAGTGCTTTCTGTTTTTTGTCAATTAATCATGTGTAAGAACTGTATGAATATACTTCTGTCCAATTTTATTCTCATAATTTAAAAACATTTTTTTACTTGTGCATAAGGCATATGTTTTGTCCATTTGCAATATGATTTCATAGGAAGTCAAAAGTCGAAAATGTGAACTGTTTTTCAAAAACTTAGCAAAAAAAAAGTGCTTTCTGGACCGTTTTTTGAAATTCTTTAGATTTTTTGTCAATTAATCATGTGTAAGAACTGTATGAATATACTTTTGTAAAACTTTATTATCATTATTTTTTTTATTTTTTTTACTTATGTTTTGTCCATTTGCAATATGATTTCATAGGAAAGTCAAAAGTCAAAGTCAAAAGTCACTTTTTTTTGGCCAAATGCCATAAGAAATGTCCAAATGCAATATGAAAGATTTGAAAATGCCAGATCAGGATGTTATGTCCATTTGCCATTTACCATCACAAATTTGTCATGCTCAAACATCCTGCAGAAATGTAAAATTGACTGGCCTGATGAACACAGGATGGCCGGGCAGTGATAGTTGTTCCTTTCCATCGCTCGTTGTGTTGATTTCATCATGTCCATTTGGTGATGTTTTTTTCACTATTGAATCATATTGCAATGCACGAATTTGTCATGTTTTTCCTTTCCATCGCTCGTTAGGGTTGATTTCAGAATGTCACTTTGGTGATGGTACCTCACTGTTTAAACGTATTGCAAATGGACAATAGTCACCAGCAAGTCACCGTCCATCAGTCAATTAGATATCATTCTGACACCAAACTGATACAAACTGACACCAAACCCACTTTTTCCAACTTGTTTAGTAGCCAACTATCACATACTCCAGAGCTGGCCCAAAATTCACAACGCCTTCTGTTCAAACCATAATAAAAACGTAAAACACGTAGTTACAGTCTAGCTGCAGGTCCAGTTCTGATGTTATATATAGGTCTAGCTGAGGCGACCCCGAATCCCAAGTTTCGGCTCGATAGGTCATTTGGTGCCCGAGCAAGACCCTAATTGGTGCTGAAAATCCACTTTTTTCCATGCCTTGCTACGGGGTCCTTGAATGAGCTATCGGACAGAAACGTTGGGGTCTGTCTATATGGGCCGAGGTGGTCGCAATGCACCTAGTCTTGCGACTCTGTTACATTTCTAAATGTCGTCATTTTCATGATGCAAAAATGAATTGAAGTTATTGCAAATGTACGAGGCTGTTTCTCGGTCCGAGAACCTTCTAGAGCCACGTAACTCACCACGCACTATCGACCTGAGGTCTAGAACAGGTTTCTAAAGTTTCAGAACTCTAGGTCTGACGGTTCTTTTTTAGCTCGAACAAAGCTAACTATTGTCTGTCTCTACAAACCCCAATATGTCCCTCCTTCCAAGCTGTGTGTGTATGTGATTTAGTTTTTCTTTGAAATTTTATGGGAAAAATGACTGATTTACAGTTCATGGGGGTTGCCTAATCTCACATATGAAGCTTTGAAAAGGGCTGACCATTTTAACCCTTCAAAACAGCCACTATGACACCATTTAAGGCACTTCCGGTTGGTACAGGAAGCTATAAATAAACTCATATCCTGATTGGGGTATGCCAGAATCCTGAGTTTGAAGTCTTTACGTTAAGAACTGAGTTATTTACGGAGGGTTTAGTGAGTGTGTGTTATTTCAGAAAATCACAGAAAATCACAGAAATCTCGCAGAGCCCCGCAGCACACTTTAAAAAGATTCGTATGAACACCTTGCAACTGGATCTGTAACTGTTTAAAAAAGAAAAACTATTTTTGAACATCACCAATTTGACATTGTATGATTTCTCTTAAACGACGATAGATAAATGTCTGGTTCTTTTTTTATTGACACCGTAGGTTCCTTTACTTTGATGTGAAGCGGAAAAATTATTGCTCTATTTTCATTTTGGACCTTTAATCCCAGGAAAATGGCCATGACTGAAAAACCGTTGAGGCCTAGAAGCCATCTTGTTCGGGGCCAACTGCCCATTATGCCAAACCTACGCTCACCAAGTTTCGTCTTCGAAGTCTTTTCCGTTTTGGAGATAAGGCCACGTCGTGATTCGTGATGTTTTGTACATTTGCAATATGATTCCATTCGCCCTCTTGTGGGATTTATCAGGACAGCGGAAAAATGACCAAAATTTGATTATTTTATCAAACGGAAACCGAATGTCCGAGAGAGTTCGTTTGATGACTTCCTGGAAGATCCGGCCCTGCCGCACGGCCCGACGCCGTCCACGAATTTGACAAACGTTTTCAGACGTCTGGTAAGGGACCGTACATTTGCAATATGGCCTTTCTCACTAACCATATGGCGAATGTCAAAATGTTCCCTTATGTATGGTAGTGAGGTCTGCACAACGCATCACCGGGGGCAAACTACTGGCCCTCCAGGACACCTACAGCACCCGATGTCACAAGAAGGCCATAAGGATCATCAAGGACAACAACCACCCGAGCCACTGCCTGTTCACCCCGCTATCATCCAGAAGGCGAGGTCAATACAGGTGCATCAAAGCAGGGACCGAGAGACTGAAAAACAGCTTCTATCTCAAGGCCATCAGACTGTTAAACAGCCACCACTAACATTGAGTGGCTGCTGCCAACATACTGACTCAAATCTCTATCCACTTTAATAATTAAAAATTGGATGTAATAAATGTATCACTAGCCACTTTAAACAATCCCCTTTATATAATGTTTACATACCCTACATATTATTCATCTCATAAGTATATACTGTATTCTATACCATCTACTGCATCTTGCCTATGCCGTTCGGCCATCACTCATCCATATATTGATATGTACATATTCTTATTCATTCCTTTACACTTGTGTGTACAAGGTAGTAGCTAGTAGTTGTGAAATTGTTAGATTACTCGTTGGTTATTACTGCATGGTCGGAACTAGAAGCACAAGCATTTCGCTACACTCGCATTAACATCTGCTAATTATGTGTTTGTGACAAATAACATTTTATTTGATTTGACGTCTCTAGTTTAATTTCTCTCCTCCCCTAGCTCCTTGGTCTCTCCTCCCCTAGCTCCTTGGTCTCTCTCTCTCCCCCTAGCTCCTTGGTCTCTCTCCCCCTAGCTCCTTGGTCTTTCTCCTCCCCTAGCTCCTTGGTCTCTCTCCTTAACTTATTGATGTCTCTAGTTTCATTTCTCTCCTCCCCTAGCTCCTTGGTCTCTCTCCCCCTAGCTCCTTGGTCTCTCTCCTCCCATAGCTCCTTGGTCTCTCTCCTTAACTTATTGATGTCTCTAGTTTAAATCCTCTCCTCCCCTAGCTCCTTGGTCTCTCCTCCCCTAGCTCCTTGGTCTCTCTCCTCCCCTAGCTCCTAGGTCTCTCTCCTCCCCTAGCTCCTTGGTCTCTCTCCCCCTAGCTCCTTGGTCTCTCTCCTCCCATAGCTCCTTGGTCTCTCTCCTTAACTTATTGATGTCTCTAGTTTCATTTCTCTCCTCCCCTAGCACCTTGGTCTCTCCTCCCCTAGCTCCTTGGTCTCTCCTCCCCTAGCTCCATCGTCTCTCTCCTCCCCTAGCTCCTTGGTCTCTCTCCCCCTAGCTCCTTGGTCTCTCTCCTTAACTTATTGATGTCTCTAGTTTAATTTCTCTCCTCCCCTAGCTCCTTGGTCTCTCCTCCCCTAGCTCCTTGGTCTCTCCTCCCCTAGCTCCATGGTCTCTCTCCCCCTAGCTCCTTGGTCTCTCTCCTCCCCTAGCTCCTTGGTCTCTCTCCTTGGCTTATGTCCCATAATGGCATCAATGTATCTGTCCCATAATGGCATCAATGTAATATTATCTGTCCCATAACGGCATCATTGTATCTGTCCCATAATGGCATCATTGTATATGTCCCATAATGGCATAATTGTATAGATAGACATGTCATCATAGTATCTGTCCCATAATGGCATCATAATATCTGTCTCAATAATCAATAGTCTTGAGCTTAGACTAGGGGTGAGTCTCAATAGTCTCTAATCTAGTCTAGAGGTGAGTCTCATTAGCCTCTAGTGTAGTCCAGGGGTGAGTCTCAACAGTCTCTAGTGTGGTCTAGGGGTGAGTCTCAATAGTCTCCAGTGTAGTCTAGGGGTGAGTCTCAATAGTCTAGTGTAGTCTAGGGGTGAGTCTCAATAGTCTCCAGTGTAGTCTAGGGGTGAGTCTCAACAGTATCTGGTGTAGTCTAGGGGTGAGTCTCAATAGTCTATAGTGTAGTCTAAAAGTGTCTCAACAGTCTCTAGTTTATTCTAGGGGTGAGTCTCACACTCAATAGTGTAGTAGAGAGGTGAGTCTCAATAGTCTCTAGTGTAGTCTAGGGTTGACTCTCAATAGCATATAGTTTTGTCAAGGGGTGAGTCTCAATAGTCTCCAGTTTAGTCTAGGGGTGAGTCTCGATATTCTCTATTGCAGTCAAGGGGTGAGTCTCAATAGTCTCCAGTTTAGTCTAGGGGTGAGTCTCAACAGTCTCTAGTGAAGTATAGAGGTGAGTCTCAATAGTCTCTGGTCTAGTCTAGAGGTGAGTCTCAATAGTCTAGTGTAGTCTAGGGGTGAGTCTCAATAGTCTAGTGTAGTCTAGGGGTGAGTCTCAATAGTCTAGTGTAGTCTAGAGGTGAGTCTCAATAGTCTAGGGGTGAGTCTCAATAGTCTAGTGTAGTCTAGAGGTGAGTCTCAATAGTCTAGTGTAGTCTAGGGGTGAGTCTCAACAGTCTCTTGTGTAGTCTAGGGGTAAGTCTCAATAGTCTAGTCTACGGATTCATCTTATTGGACTCTAGTGTATTTTAGGGATGAGTCCTATTAGTCTCTAGTGTAGTCTAGGGGTAAGTCTCAATAGTCTCTTGTGTCGTCAAGGGGTGAGTCTCATTCTTCTCTAGTGTAGTCTAGAGGTAAGACTCAATAGTCTCTACTGTAGTCAAGGGGTGAGTCTCATTACTGTTTTGTCTCTTATACTAATGCTACCACTAGATGGGGTCAGATGGACCTGCAAGTGACATTTTTAATTTGGTATTCTAGTTCAACTATTGAGATGCATCGCTAGGAGGAAACAAAACTAGACTGTTGAGATGTACCGCTAGAAGGATATTAGACCAGATTATTGAGATTTACCCCTAGAATGATATTAGACTAGATTATTGAGATGTACCCCTAGAAGGATATTAGACCAGATTATTGAGATGTACCCCTAGAAGGATATTAGACTAGATTATTGAGATGTACCCCTAGAAGGATATTAGACTAGATTATTGAGATGTACCCCTAGAAGGATATTAGACTAGATTATTGAGATGTACCCCTAGAAGGATATTAGACTAGATTATTGAGATGTACCCCTAGAAGGATATTATACTGTCATTAGATTTACCCTAGAAGGATATTGTGAGATTATTGAGATCAAACCCTAGAAGGATATTAGACCAGATTATTGAGATTTACCCCTAGAAGGATATTAGACCAGATTATTATTAACAAGAGATGTACCCCTAGGAAATTAGACCAGATTTTGATTAAATGCACCCCAAAAGAAGTCAGACAAATCTATATTTGACACGATTTAATTATTGAGATGTCCCCTAAAATTAGACCACATTTAAATGTAAATATATTTAACCATGTTATTGAACTATAGATCAAATAAAAATTTTGAGAAAAATAAATAATTAGTACAATTGGTAAGTTTTTGTTTCTTTTAGTTAATTTCAGTATAAAAATTTGATGGATAAACTGTGTGCAAGTCATCATGAATTGATGTCTGTGAGAGGTTAAATGTTAAATAATAGTAACATGAAAGATAAGGGCCTAGCTTCCATCAAATCAGCTGTTTACCAGTGACAGACGACAGCTATTGTTTGGCAACTTGTTCTCAACTAGCCTGGGTAAATAAATAACGTGTTGGAGGTGTAACTGATCTTAAAACCTCTTAAAGCTAGGGGGCAGAATTTGGATAAATAGCGTGCCCAATGTCAACTTCCTGCTACTGTTAGAGTTGCGTAAATTCAAATCTGGTATCAGGATAAATATAACAATGAGTCACCGATTGTATACTATGTATTTTTTATTAGCTAAGTAATAAATGGCAAATGCAACTTTCGTATATACGGGCTCACTGTAATACCACGCAGGGCAGAACAGGGAACTGACAAGACGTATGTAAAACAGTATTCTTTATACTGTGATAGACAGTTCCAACCCGTCTGTTGATTCTTCAACAAAAAAATACAGTTTTATATCTTTATGTTTGAAGCCTGAAATGTGGCAAAAGGTCGCAAAGTTCAAGGGGGCCGAAAACTTTCGCAAGGCACTGTATATGGTAAAGGCTATAATGTAAAATACAGGATCCAACTGCTACTACTGCCAAGAATATAAGATATGTATATTATTCATAGATTTTTTCTAAAACTGTTTGAATCATGTCTGTGAATATAACAGAACTTATGTAGCAGGCAAAACCCAGAGGACTAACTGTTCAGATTTTCTTTTTTTCCCCTCTCTGTTCCCTATATTGTCTTTGCCATGGGATATTTCATAGGAACCTATTTTCAGTTCCTACCGCTTCAGCCGGATGTCGCCAGTCTTTGGAATTTGGTTGATGTTATTCCTTTGTGCAATGAAGAAGTAGGCCAACTCGGAGCTGGGGACACTTTTGTGTGGTAATATGCTAGCTCCTTTGTTCACTGCCGGTAAAGGCTATCAGATAATAGCTTCTTATGCTTTCGCCGAAAAGCATTTTTAAAAATCTGACATGTTGGCTGGGGCGGTAGTGGTGACAGCTGCTGCAGGACGGGTGGTGGTGACAGCTGCTGCAGGACTGGTAGTGGGACCAGCTGCTGCAGGGGCGGTGGTGGTGACAGCGGCTGCAGACACAGTGGTTGTTACAGCTGCTGCAGGGGGGTGGTGGTACCAGCTGCTGCAGGGGCGGTGGTGGTACCAGCTGCCGCTTGGGCGGTGGTGGTGACATCTGCTGCAGGGGCGGTGGTACCGGCTGCTGCAGGACGGGTGGTGGTGACAGCTGCTGCAGGGGCGGTGGTGGTGAAAAAGCTGCTGCAGGGGCGGTGGTGGTACCAGCTGCTGCAATGGCGGTGGTGGTACCAGCTGCTGCAGGGGAGGTGTTGGTACCAGCTACTGCAGGGGCGGTAGTGGTGACAGCTGCTGAAGGAAAGGTAGTGGTGACAGCTGCTGCAGGACGGGTGGTGGTGCCAGCTGCTGCTGGGGCCGTGGTGGTACCAGCTGCTGCAGGGAAGGTGTTGGTACCAGCTGCTGCTGGAGCCGTGGTGGTACCAGCTGCAGCAGGGGCAGTAGTGGTGACAGCTGCTGCAGGGGCGGTGGTGGTACCAGCTGCTGCAGGGGTGGTGGTGGTACCAGCTGCTGCAGGGGCGGTGGTGGTACCAGCTGCTGCAAGGGCGGTGGTGGTGAAAGCTGCTGCAGGGGCGGTGGTGGTACCAGCTGCTGCAGGGGCGGTGGTGGTACCAGCTGCTGCAGTGGTGGTGATGCTACCAGCTGCTGCAGGGGCGGTAGTGGTGACAGCTGCTGCAGGTGAGGTAGTGGTAACAGCTGCTGCAGGACGGGTGGTGGTGACAGCTGCTGCAGGACTGGTAGTGGTACCAGCTGCTGCAGGGGCGGTGGTGGTGAAAGCTGCTGCAGGGGCGGTGGTGGTACCAGCTGCTGCAGGGGCGGTGGTGGTACCAGCTGCTGCAGTGGTGGTGATGCTACCAGCTGCTGCAGGGGCGGTAGTGGTGACAGCTGCTGCAGGACGGGTGGTGGTGACAGCTGCTGCAGGGGCGGTGGTGGTACCAGCTGCTGCAGGGGCGGTGGTGGTACCAGCTGCCGCTTGGGCGGTGGTGGTGACATCTGCTGCAGGGGCGGTGGTACCAGCTGCTGCAGTGGTGGTGGTGCTACCAGCTGCTGCAGGGGGGGTAGTGGTGACAGCTGCTGCAGGACGGGTGGTGGTGACAGCTGCTGCAGGACTGGTAGTGGTACCAGCTGCTGCAAGGGCGGTGGTGGTGACAGCTGCTGCAGGGGAGGTGGTGATACCAGCTGCTGCAGGGGAGGTGGTGATACCAGCTGCTGCTGGGGCGGTGGTGGTACCAGCTGCAGCAGGGGCGGTAGTGGTGACAGCTGCTGTAGGGACGGTGGTGGTACCAGCTGCTGTAGGGACGGTGGTGATACCAGCTGCTGCTGGGGCGGTGGTGGTACCAGCTGCAGCAGGGGTGGTGGTGGTACCAGCTGTTGCTGGGGCGGTGGTGGTACCAGCTGCTGCAGGGGTGGTGGTGGTACCAGCTGCTGAGGGGCGGTGGTGGTGCCAGCTGCTGCAAGGGCGGTAGTGGTGACAGCTGCTGCAGGATGGATGGTGGTGACAGTGGCAGTGGTGTTACCAGCTGCTGCAGGAGCGGTGGTGGTACCAGCTGCTGCAGGGGCGGAAGTGGTGACAGCTGCTGCAGGATGGGTGGTGGTGACAGCTGCTGCAGGGGCGGTGGTGGGACCATCTGCTGCAGGGGAGGTGGTGGTACCAGCTGCTGCAGGCGTGGTGGCGGTACCAGCTGCTGCAGGGGAGGTGGTGGTGACAGCTGCAGCATGACGGGCGGTGGTGGTACCAGCTGCTGCAGGGGAGGTGGTGGTGACAGCTGCAGCATGACGGGCGGTGGTGGTGCCAGCTGCTGCAGGGGCAGTGGTGGTGCCAGCTCCTGCAGGGGCGGTGGTGTTACCAGCTGCTGCAGGGGAGGTGGTGGTACCAGCTGCTGCTGGGGCGGTGGTGGTACAAGCTGCAGCAGGGGCGGTAGTGGTGACAGCTGCTGTAGGGACGGTGCTGGTACCAGCTGCTGCAGGGGAGGTGGTGCTACCAGCTACTGCAGGGGCGGTGGTGGTACCAGCTGCTGCAGGGGCGGTGGTGGTACCAGCTGCTGCATGGGCGGTGGTGGTACCAGCTGCTACAGGGGAGGTGGTGCTAGCAGCTACGCAGGGGCGGTGGTGGTACCAGCTGCAGAAGGGGCGGTATTGGTGACAGCTGCTGCAGGATGGGTGGTGGTGACAGCTGCTGCAGGACTGGTGTTTGTACCAGCTGCTGCAGGGGTGGTGGTGGTACCAGCTGCTGCTGGGGCGGTGGTGGTACCAGCTGCTGCAGGGGTGGTGGTGGTACCAGCTGCTGAGGGGCGGTGGTGGTGCCAGCTGCTGCAGGGGAGGAGTTGGTACCAGCTACTGCAGGGGCGGTAGTGGTGACAGCTTCTGCAGGACGGGTGGTGGTGACAGTGGCAGTGGTGTTACCAGCTGCTGCAGGGGCGGTGGTGGTACCAGCTGCTGCAGGGGCGGTGGTGGTACCAGCTGCTGCAGGGGCGGAAGTGGTGACAGCTGCTGCAGGATGGGTGGTGGTGACAGCTGCTGCAGGGGCGGTGGTGGTACCATCTGCTGCAGGGGAGGTGGTGGTACCATCTGCTGCAGGCGTGGTGGCGGTACCAGCTGCAGCAGGGGAGGTGGTGGTACCAGCTACGCAGGGGCAGTGGTGGTGCCAGCTGCTGCAGGGGAGGAGTTGGTACCAGCTACTGCAGGGGCGGTAGTGGTGACAGCTGCTGCAGGACGGGTGTTGGTGACAGGGGTGGTGGTGGTACCAGCTGCTGCAGGGGCGGTGGTGGTACCAGCTGCTGCAGGGGCGGAGGTGGTGACAGCTGCTGCAGGACGGGTGGTGGTGACAGCTGCTGCAGGTGCGGTGGTGGTACCATCTGCTGCAGGGGAGGTGGTGGTACCAGGCACTGCAGGCGTGGTGGTGGTAGCAGCTGCTGCAGGGGAGGTGGTGGTACCAGCTACGCAGGGGCGGTGGTGGGACCATGTGCTGCAGGGGTGGTGCTGCAGGGGCGTTGGTGGTACCATCTGCTGCAGGGGTGGGGGTGGTACCATCTGCTGCAGGGGAGGTGGTGGTACCAGCTGCTGAAGGCGCGGTGGTGGTACCAGCTGCTGCAGGGGAGGTGGTGGTACCAGCTGCTGCAGGGGCCGTGGTGGTACCAGCTGCTGCAGGGGAGGTGGTGGTACCAGCTGCTGCAGGGGCCGTGGTGGTACCAGCTGCTGCAGGGGAGGTGGTGGTACCAGCTGCTGCAGGGGCCGTGGTGGTACCAGCTGCTGCAGGACGGGTGGTGGTGACAGCTGCTGCAGGACGGGTGGTGGTGACAGCTGCTGCAGGACTGGTGGTGGTACCAGCTGCTGCTAGGGCGGTGGTGGTACCAGCTACTGCAGGGGCGGTGGTGGTACCAGCTGCTGCAGGTGCTGTAGTAGTGACAGCTGCTGACGGACGGGTGGTGGTACCAGCTGCTGAAGGAGCGGTGGTGGTGACAGCTGCTGCATGGGCGGTTGTGGTGACAGCTGCTGCAGGGGAGGTGGTGGTCACAGCTGCTGCAGGGGCGGTGGTGGTGACAGCTGCTGCAGGGGCGGTGGTGGTGACAGCTGCTGCAGGGGCGGTTGTTGTGACAGCTGCTGCAGGGGAGGTGGTGGTGACAGCTGCTGCAGGGGCGGTGGTGGTACCAGCTGCTGCAGGGGCGGTAGTGGTGACAGCTGCTGCAGGGGCGGTGGTGGTACCAGTTGCTGCAGGAGCGGTGGTGGAACCAGCTGATGAAGGAGCGGTGGTGGTGACAGCTGCTGCAGGACTGGTGGTGACAGCTGCTGCAGGGGCGGTAGTGGTGACAGCTGCTGCAGGGGCGGTAGTGGTGACAGCTGCTGCAGGGGCGGTAGTGGTGACAGCTGCTACAGGACGGGTGGTGGTGACAGCTGCTGAAGGAGCGGTGGTGGTACCAGCTGCTGCAGGGGCGGTAGTGGTGACAGCTGCTGCAGGGGCGGTAGTGGTGACAGCTTCTGCAGGACGGGTGGTGGTGACAGTGGCAGTGGTGTTACCAGCTGCTGCAGGGGCGGTGGTGGTACCAGCTGCTGCAGGGGCGGTGGTGGTACCAGCTGCTGCAGTGGTGGTGGTGCTACCAGCTGCTGCAGGGGCGGTAGTGGTGACAGCTGCTGCAGGGGCGGTGGTGGTACCATCTGCTGCGGTGGAGGTGGTGGTACCAGTTGCTGCAGGCGTGGTGGCGGTACCAGCTGCAGCAGGGGAGGTGGTGGTACCAGCTACGCAGGGGCAGTGGTGGTGCCAGCTGCTGCAGGGGCAGTGGTGGTACCAGCTGCAGCAGGGGATGTGGTGCTACCAGCTACGCAGGGGCGGTGGTGGTACCAGCTGCAGCAGGGGCGGTATTGGTGACAGCTGCTGCAGGATGGGTGGTGGTGACAGCTGCTGCAGGACTGGTGTTTGTACCAGCTGCTGCAGGGGTGGTGGTGGTACCAGCTGTTGCTGGGGCGGTGGTGGTACCAGCTGCTGCAGGGGTGGTGGTGGTACCAGCTGCTGAGGGGCGGTGGTGGTGCCAGCTGCTGCAGGGGCGGTAGTGGTGACAGCTGCTGCAGGATGGATGGTGGTGACAGTGGCAGTGGTGGTACCAGCTGCTGCAGGAGCGGTGGTGGTACCAGCTGCTGCAGGGGCGGAAGTGGTGACAGCTGCTGCAGGATGGGTGGTGGTACCATCTGCTGCAGGGGAGGTGGTGGTACCAGCTGCTGCAGGCGTGGTGGCGGTACCAGCTGCTGCAGGGGAGGTGGTGGTGACAGCTGCAGCATGACGGGCGGTGGTGGTACCAGCTGCTGCAGGGGCAGTGGTGGTGCCAGCTCCTGCAGGGGCGGTGGTGTTACCAGCTGCTGCAGGGGAGGTGGTGGTACCAGCTGCTGCTGGGGCGGTGGTGGTACAAGCTGCAGCAGGGGCGGTAGTGGTGACAGCTGCTGTAGGGACGGTGCTGGTACCAGCTGCAGCAGGGGATGTGGTGCTACCAGCTACGCAGGGGCGGTGGTGGTACCAGCTGCAGCAGGGGCGGTATTGGTGACAGCTGCTGCAGGATGGGTGGTGGTGACAGCTGCTGCAGGACTGGTGTTTGTACCAGCTGCTGCAGGGGTGGTGGTGGTACCAGCTGTTGCTGGGGCGGTGGTGGTACCAGCTGCTGCAGGGGTGGTGGTGGTACCAGCTGCTGAGGGGCGGTGGTGGTGCCAGCTGCTGCAGGGGCGGTAGTGGTGACAGCTGCTGCAGGATGGATGGTGGTGACAGTGGCAGTGGTGTTACCAGCTGCTGCAGGAGCGGTGGTGGTACCAGCTGCTGCAGGGGCGGTAGTGGTGACAGCTGCTGCAGGATGGATGGTGGTGACAGTGGCAGTGGTGTTACCAGCTGCTGCAGGATGGGTGGTGGTGACAGCTGCTGCAGGGGCGGTGGTGGTACCATCTGCTGCAGGGGAGGTGGTGGTACCAGCTGCTGCAGGCGTGGTGGCGGTACCAGCTGCTGCAGGGGAGGTGGTGGTGACAGCTGCAGCATGACGGGCGGTGGTGGTACCAGCTGCTGCAGGGGCAGTGGTGGTGCCAGCTCCTGCAGGGGCGGTGGTGTTACCAGCTGCTGCAGGGGAGGTGGTGGTACCAGCTGCTGCTGGGGCGGTGGTGGTACAAGCTGCAGCAGGGGCGGTAGTGGTGACAGCTGCTGTAGGGACGGTGCTGGTACCAGCTGCTGCAGTGGAGGTGGTGCTACCAGCTACGCAGGGGCGGTGGTGGTACCAGCTGCTGCAGGGGCGGTGGTGGTACCAGCTGCTGCATGGGCGGTGGTGGTACCAGCTGCTGCAGGGGCGGTGGTGGTACCAGCTGCTGCAGGGGCGGTGGTGGTACCAGCTGCTGCATGGGCGGTGGTGGTAACAGCTGCAGAAGGGGCGGTATTGGTGACAGCTGCTGCAGGATGGGTGGTGGTGACAGCTGCTGCAGGACTGGTGTTTGTACCAGCTGCTGCAGGGGTGGTGGTGGTACCAGCTGCTGCTGGGGTGGTGGTGGTACCAGCTGCTGCAGGGGTGGTGGTGGTACCAGCTGCTGAGGGCGGTGGTGTGGCCAGCTGCTGCAGGGGAGGAGTTGGTACCAGCTACTGCAGGGGGGTTAGTGGTGACAGCTTCTGCAGGACGGGTGGTGGTGACAGTGGCAGTGGTGTTACCAGCTGCTGCAGGGGCGGTGGTGGTACCAGCTGCTGCAGGGGCGGTGGTGGTACCAGTTGCTGCAGGGGCGGAAGTGGTGACAGCTGCTGCAGGATGGGTGGTGGTGACAGCTGCTGCAGGGGCGGTGGTGGTACCATCTGCTGCAGGGGAGGTGGTGGTACCATCTGCTGCAGGCGTGGTGGCGGTACCAGCTGCAGCAGGGGAGGTGGTGGTACCAGCTACGCAGGGGCAGTGGTGGTGCCAGCTGCTGCAGGGGAGGGTTGGTACCAGCTACTGCAGGGGCGGTAGTGGTGACAGCTGCTGCAGGACGGGTGTTGGTGACAGGGGTGGTGGTGGTACCAGCTGCTGCAGGGGCGGTGGTGGTACCAGCTGCTGCAGGTGCGGAGGTGGTGACAGCTGCTGCAGGACGGGTGGTGGTGACAGCTGCTGCAGGTGCGGTGGTGGTACCATCTGCTGCAGGGGAGGTGGTGGTACCAGGCACTGCAGGCGTGGTGGTGGTAGCAGCTGCTGCAGGGGAGGTGGTGGTACCAGCTACGCAGGGGCGGTGGTGGGACCATGTGCTGCAGGGGTGGTGCTGCAGGGGCGGTGGTGGTACCATCTGCTGCAGGGGCGGGGGTGGTACCATCTGCTGCAGGGGAGGTGGTGGTACCAGCTGCTGAAGGCGCGGTGGTGGTACCAGCTGCTGCAGGGAGGTGGTGGTACCAGCTGCTGCAGGGGCCGTGGTGGTACCAGCTGCTGCAGGTGCGGAGGTGGTGACAGCTGCTGCAGGACGGGTGGTGGTGACAGCTGCTGCAGGTGCGGTGGTGGTACCATCTGCTGCAGGGGAGGTGGTGGTACCAGGCACTGCAGGCGTGGTGGTGGTAGCAGCTGCTGCAGGGGAGGTGGTGGTACCAGCTACGCAGGGGCGGTGGTGGGACCATGTGCTGCAGGGGGTGGTGCTGCAGGGGCGGTGGTGGTACCATCTGCTGCAGGGGCGGGGATGGTACCATCTGCTGCAGGGGAGGTGGTGGTACCAGCTGCTGAAGGCGCGGTGGTGGTACCAGCTGCTGCAGGGGAGGTGGTGGTACCAGCTGCTGCAGGGGCCGTGGTGGTACCAGCTGCTGCAGGGGAGGTGGTGGTACCAGCTGCTGCAGGGGAGGTGGTGGTACCAGCTGCTGCAGGGGAGGTGGTGGTACCAGCTGCTGCAGGGGCCGTGGTGGTACCAGCTGCTGCAGGACGGGTGGTGGTGACAGCTGCTGCAGGACGGGTGGTGGTGACAGCTGCTGCAGGACTGGTGGTGGTACCAGCTGCTGCTAGGGCGGTGGTGGTACCAGCTACTGCAGGGGCGGTGGTGGTACCAGCTGCTGCAGGTGCTGTAGTAGTGACAGCTGCTGACGGACGGGTGGTGGTACCAGCTGCTGAAGGAGCAGTGGTGGTGACAGCTGCTGCAGGGGAGGTGGTGGTCACAGCTGCTGCAGGGGCGGTAGTTGTGACAGCTGCTGCAGGGGAGGTGGTGGTCACAGCTGCTGCAGGGGCGGTTGTTGTGACAGCTGCTGCAGGGGAGGTGGTGGTGACAGCTGCTGCAGGGGCGGTTGTGGTGACAGCTGCTGCAGGGGAGGTGGTGGTCACAGCTGCTGCAGGGGCGGTTGTTGTGACAGCTGCTGCAGGGGAGGTGGTGGTGACAGCTGCTGCAGGGGCGGTGGTGGTACCAGCTGCTGCAGGGGCGGTAGTGGTGACAGCTGCTGCAGGACGGGTGGTGGTGACAGCTGCTGCAGGGGCGGTGGTGGTACCAGTTGCTGCAGGGGCGGTGGTGGTGACAGCTGCTGCAGGGGCGGTGGTGGAACCAGCTGATGAAGGAGCGGTGGTGGTGACAGCTGCTGCAGGACTGGTGGTGACAGCTGCTGCAGGGGCGGTGGTGGTAACAGCTGCTGCAGGGGCGGTAGTGGTGACAGCTGCTGCAGGGGCGGTAGTGGTGACAGCTGCTACAGGACGGGTGGTGGTGACAGCTGCTGCAGGGGAGGTGGTGGTACAAGGCACTGCAGGCGCGGTGGTGGTAGCAGCTGCTGCAGGGGAGGTGGTGGTACCAGCTACGCAGGGGCGGGGGTGGGACCATGTGCTGCAGGGGTGGTGCTGCAGGGGCGGTGGTGTTACCATCTGCTGCAGGGGCGGGGGTGGTACCATCTGCTGCAGGTGAGGTGGTGGTACCAGCTGCTGAAGGCGCGGTGGTGGTACCAGCTGCTGCAGGGGAGGTGGTGGTACCAGCTACACAGGGGCGGTGGTCGTACCAGCTGCTGCAGGGGCGGTGGTGGTACCAGCTGCTGCAGGGGCCGTGGTGGTACCAGCTGCTGCAGGGGCGGTGGTGGTGGTGACAGCTGCTGCAGGACGGGTGGCAGTGACAGCTGCTGCAGGGGCGGTGGTGGTGACAGCTGCTGCAGGGGCGGTAGTGGTGAGAGCTGCTGCAGGGGTGGTAGTGGTGGTGACAGCTGCTGCAGGTGCGGTGGTAGTGACAGCTGCTGCAGGTGCGGTGGTAGTGACAGCTGCTGCAGGGGCGGTGGTGGTTACAGCTGCTGCAGGTGCTGTAGTAGTGCCAGCTGCTGACGGACGGGTGGTGGTACCAGCTGCTGCAGGGGTGGTTGTGGTGACAGCTGCTGAAGGAGCGGTGGTGGTGACAGCTGCTGCAGGACGGGTGGTGGTGACAGGTGCTGCAGGACTGGTGGTGGTACCAGCTGCTGCAGGGGCGGGGCTGGTACCAGCTGCTGCTGGGGCAGTGGTGGTGACAGCTGCTGCAGGGGCGGTGGTGGTTACAGCTGCTGTAGGGACGGTGGTGGTACCAGCTGCTGCAGGGGCGGTGGTGGTACCAGCTGCTGCAGGGGAGGTGGTGCTACCAGCTACGCAGGTGTGGTGGTGGTACCAGCTGCTGCAGGGGATGTGGTGCTACCAGCTACGCAGGGGCGGTGGTGGTACCAGCTGCAGCAGGGGCGGTATTGGTGACAGCTGCTGCAGGATGGGTGGTGGTGACAGCTGCTGCAGGACTGGTGTTTGTACCAGCTGCTGCAGGGGTGGTGGTGGTACCAGCTGTTGCTGGGGCGGTGGTGGTACCAGCTGCTGCAGGGGTGGTGGTGGTACCAGCTGCTGAGGGGCGGTGGTGGTGCCAGCTGCTGCAGGGGCGGTAGTGGTGACAGCTGCTGCAGGATGGATGGTGGTGACAGTGGCAGTGGTGTTACCAGCTGCTGCAGGAGCGGTGGTGGTACCAGCTGCTGCAGGGGCGGAAGTGGTGACAGCTGCTGCAGGATGGGTGGTGGTGACAGCTGCTGCAGGGGCGGTGGTGGTACCATCAGCTGCAGGGGAGGTGGTGGTACCAGCTGCTGCAGGCTTGGTGGCGGTACCAGCTGCTGCAGGGGAGGTGGTGGTGACAGCTGCAGCATGACGGGCGGTGGTGGTACCAGCTGCTGCAGGGGAGGTGGTGGTGACAGCTGCAGCATGACGGGCGGTGGTGGTACCAGCTGCTGCAGGGGCAGTGGTGGTGCCAGCTCCTGCAGGGGCGGTGGTGTTACCAGCTGCTGCAGGGGAGGTGGTGGTACCAGCTGCTGCTGGGGCAGGGGTGGTGCTGGTGGTGGTACAAGCTGCAGCAGGGGCGGTAGTGGTGACAGCTGCTGTAGGGACGGTGCTGGTACCAGCTGCTGCAGGGGAGGTGGTGCTACCAGCTACGCAGGGGCGGTGGTGGTACCAGCTGCTGCAGGGGCGGTGGTGGTACCAGCTGCTGCAGGGGAGGTGGTGGTACCAGCTGCTGCAGGGGCCGTGGTGGTACCAGCTGCTGCAGGGGAGGTGGTGGTACCAGCTGCTGCAGGGGCCATGGTGGTACCAGCTGCTGCAGGGGAGGTGGTGGTACCAGCTGCTGCAGGGGCCGTGGTGGTACCAGCTGCTACAGGACGGGTGGTGGTGACAGCTGCTGCAGGACGGGTGGTGGTGACAGCTGCTGCAGGACTGGTGGTGGTACCAGCTGCTGCTAGGGCGGTGGTGGTACCAGCTACTGCAGGGGCGGTGGTGGTACCAGCTGCTGCAGGTGCTGTAGTAGTGACAGCTGCTGACGGACGGGTGGTGGTACCAGCTGCTGAAGGAGCGGTGGTGGTGACAGCTGCTGCATGGGCGGTTGTGGTGACAGCTGCTGCAGGTGCTGTAGTAGTGACAGCTGCTGACGGACGGGTGGTGGTACCAGCTGCTGCAGGGGCGGTTGTGGTGACAGCTGCTTCAGGAGAGGTGGTGGTCACAGCTGCTGCAGGGGCGGTTGTTGTGACAGCTGCTGCAGGGGAGGTGGTGGTGACAGCTGCTGCAGGGGTGGTGGTGGTAACAGCTGCTGCAGGGGCGGTGGTGGTACCAGCTGCTGCAGGACAGGTGGTGGTGACAGCTGCTGCAGGGGCGGTGGTGGTACCAGTTGCTGCAGGGGCGGTGGTGGAACCAGCTGATGAAGGAGCGGTGGTGGTGACAGCTGCTGCAGGACTGGTGGTGACAGCTGCTGCAGGGGCGGTGGTGGTAACAGCTGCTGCAGGGGCGGTAGTGGTGACAGCTGCTGCAGGGGCGGTAGTGGTGACAGCTGCTACAGGACGGGTGGTGGTGACAGCTGCTGAAGGAGCGGTGGTGGTACCATCTGCTGCAGGGGAGGTGGTGGTACCAGCTACGCAGGGGCGGGGGTGGGACCATGTGCTGCAGGGGTGGTGCTGCAGGGGCGGTGGTGTTACCATCTGCTGCAGGGGCGGGGGTGGTACCATCTGCTGCAGGTGAGGTGGTGGTACCAGCTGCTGAAGGCGCGGTGGTGGTACCAGCTGCTGCAGGGGAGGTGGTGGTACCAGCTACACAGGGGCGGTGGTCGTACCAGCTGCTGCAGGGGCGGTGGTGGTACCAGCTGCTGCAGGGGCCGTGGTGGTACCAGCTGCTGCAGGGGCGGTAGTGGTGACAGCTGCTGCAGGACGGGTGGTGGTGACAGCTGCTGCAGGACTGGTGGTGGTACCAGCTGCTGCTAGGGCGGTGGTGGTACCAGCTACTGCAGGGGCGGTGGTGGTACCAGCTGCTGCAGGTGCTGTAGTAGTGACAGCTGCTGAGGGACGGGTGGTGGTACCAGCTGCTGAAGGAGCGGTGGTGGTGACAGCTGCTGCAGGGGAGGTGGTGGTAACAGCTGCTGCAGGGGAGGTGGTGGTAACAGCTGCTGCAGGGGCGGTAGTGGTGACAGCTGCTGCAGGGGTGGTAGTGGTGACAGCTGCTGCAGGACGGGTGGTGGTGAGAGCTGCTGCAGGGGCGGTAGTGGTGACAGCGGCTGCAGGACGGGTGTTGGTGACAGCTGCTGCAGGGGCGGTGGTGGTGACAGCTGCTGCAGGGGCGGTGGTGGTAACAGCTGCTGCAGGGGCGGTAGTGGTGACAGCTGCTGCAGGGGCGGTAGTGGTGACAGCTGCTACAGGACGGGTGGTGGTGACAGCTGCTGAAGGAGCGGTGGTGGTACCATCTGCTGCAGGGGAGGTGGTGGTACCAGGCACTGCAGGCGCGGTGGTGGTAGCAGCTGCTGCAGGGGAGGTGGTGGTACCAGCTACACAGGGGCGGTGTGGTCGTACCAGCTGCTGCAGGGGCGGTGGTGGTACCAGCTGCTGCAGGGGCCGTGGTGGTACCAGCTGCTGCAGGGGCGGTAGTGGTGACAGCTGCTGACGGACGGGTGGTGGTACCAGCTGCTGAAGGAGCGGTGGTGGTGACAGCTGCTGCAGGGGAGGTGGTGGTAACAGCTGCTGCAGGGGCGGTAGTGGTGACAGCTGCTGCAGGGTTGGTAGTGGTGACAGCTGCTGCAGGACGGGTGTTGGTGACAGCTGCTGCAGGGGCGGTGGTGGTGACAGCGGCTGCAGGACGGGTGTTGGTGACAGCTGCTGCAGGGGCGGTGGTGGTGACAGCTGCTGCAGGGGCGGTAGGGGTGAGCTGCTGCAGGGGTGGTAGTGACAGCTGCTGCAGGTGCGGTGGTAGTGACAGCTGCTGCAGGTGCGGTGGTAGTGACAGCTGCTGCAGGGGCGGTGGTGGTTACAGCTGCTGCAGGGGCGGTGGTGGTACCAGCTGCTGAAGGTGCTGTAGTAGTGCCAGCTGCTGACGGACGGGTGGTGGTACCAGCTGCTGCAGGGGTGGTTGTGGTGACAGCTGCTGAAGGAGCGGTGGTGGTGACAGCTGCTGCAGGACGGGTGGTGGTGACAGGTGCTGCAGGACTGGTGGTGGTACCAGCTGCTGCAGGGGTGGGGCTGGTACCAGCTGCTGCTGGGGCAGTGGTGGTGACAGCTGCTGCAGGGGCGGTGGTGGTTACAGCTGCTGCAGGGGAGGTGGTGGTACCAGCTGCTGCAGGGGCGGTGGTGGTACCAGCTGCTGCTGGGGCAGTGGTGGTGACAGCTGCTGCAGGGGCGGTAGTGGTGACAGCTGCTGCAGGACGGGTGGTGGTACCAGCTGCTGCAGGGCGGTAGTGGTGAGAGCTGCTGCAGGGGTGGTAGTGGTAGTGACAGCTGCTGCAGGTGCGGTGGTAGTGACAGCTGCTGCAGGTGTGGTGGTGGTGACAGCTGCTGCAGGGGCGGTAGTGGTGACAGCTGCTGCAGGGGCGGTAGTGGTGACAGCTGCTGCAGGACCCGGGTGGTGGTACCAGCTACTGCAGGGGCGGTAGTGGTGACAGCTGCTGCAGGACGGGTGGTGGTGACAGCTGCTGCAGGGCGGGTGGTGGTGACAGCTGCTGAAGGAGCGGTGGTGGTACCAGCTGCTGCAGGGGCGGTAGTGGTGACAGCTGCTGCAGGGGCGGTGGTGGTGGTGACAGCTGCTGCAGGACGGGTGGTGGTGACAGCTGCTGCAGGACTGGTGGTGGTACCAGCTGGTGCAGGAGCGGTGGTCGTGACAGCTGCTGATGGGGGGGTCGTGGTGACGGCTGCTGAAGGAGCGGTGGTGGTGAAACATGCTACAGGGGTGGTTGTGGTGACAGCTGCTGAAGGAGCGGTGGTGGTGACAGCTGCTGCAGGGCGGGTGGTGGTGACAGCTGCTGAAGGAGCGGTGGTGGTACCAGCTGCTGCAGGGAGGTGGTGCAACCAGCTGCTGCAGGGGCGGTAGTGGTGGCATCTGCTGCAGGACTGGTGGTTGTACCAGCTGCTGCAGGGCGGTGGTGGTACCAGCTGCTGCTGGGGGTCGTGGTGACAGCTGCTGAAGGAGCGGTGTTGGTAACAGCTGCTGCAGGACGGGTAGTGGTGACAGCTGCTGCAGGGGCGGTGGTGGTACCAGCTGCTGCTGGGGCGGTAGTGGTGACAGCTGCTGCAGGGGCGGTGGTGGTACCAGCTGCTGCAGGGGCGGTAGTGGTGACAGCTGCTGAAGGAGAGGTGGTGGTAACAGCTGCTGCAGGGGCGGTAGTGGTGACAGCTGCTGCAGGGGCGGTAGTGGTGACAGCTGCTGCAGGGGCGGTAGTGGTGAGAGCTGCTGCAGGTGTGGTAGTGGTGGTGACAGCTGCTGCAGGTGTGGTGGTAGTGACAGCTGCTGCAGGTGAGGTGGTGGTGACAGCTGCTGCAGGACGGGTGGTGGTACCAGCTGGTGCAGGGGCGGTGGTGGTGACAGAGGCTATAGAGGCGGTTGTGGTGACAGCTGCTGATGGGGGGTCGTGGTGACAGCTGCTGATGGGGGGTCGTGGTGACAGCTGCTGATGGGGGGTCGTGGTGACAGCTGCTGCAGGACGGGTGGTGATGAAACATGCTACAGGGGTGGTTGTGGTGACAGCTGCTGAAGGAGCGGTGGTGGTGACAGCTGCTGCAGGGCGGGTGGTGGTGACAGCTGCTGAAGGAGCGGTGGTGGTGACAGCTGCTGAAGGGGCGGTGGTGGTACCAGCTGCTGCAGGGGAGGTGGTGCAACCAGCTGCTGCAGGGGCGGTAGTGGTGGCATCTGCTGCAGGACTGGTGGTTGTACCAGCTGCTGCAGGGGCGGTGGTGGTACCAGCTGCTGCTGGGGTCGTGGTAACAGCTGCTGCAGGAGTGGTGGTGACAGCTGCTGCAGGACGGGTGGTGGTGACAGCTGCTGCAGGTGCGGTAGTGGTGACAGCTGCTGCAGGTGCGGTGGTGACAGCTGCTGCAGGACGGGTAGTGGTGACAGCTGCTGCAGGACGGGTGGTGGTACCAGCTGCTGCAGGACGGGTGGTGGTACCAGCTGCTGCAGCAGCGGTGGTGGTGACAGCTGCTGAAGGAGCGGTGTTGGTAACAGCTGCTGCAGGAGTGGTGGTGACAGCTGCTGCAGGACGGGTGGTGGTACCAGCTGCTGCAGGACGGGTGGTGGTACCAGCTGCTGCAGGAGCAGTGGTGGTGACAGCTGCTGCAGGGGCGGTAGTGGTGACAGCTGCTGCAGGACGGGTGGTGGTGACAGCTGCTGCAGGGGCGGTGGTGGTAACAGCTGCTGCAGGGGCGGTGGTGGTGACAGCTGCTGCAGGACGGGTAGTGGTGACAGCTGCTGCAGGACGGGTAGTGGTGACAGCTGCTGCAGGACGGGTAGTGGTGACAGCTGCTGCAGGGGCGGTGGTGGTAACAGCTGCTGCAGGGGCGGTAGTGGTGACAGCTGCTGCAGGGGCGGTAGTGGTGACAGCTGCTACAGGACGGGTGGTGGTGACAGCTGCTGAAGGAGCGGTGGTGGTGACAGCTGCTGCAGGAGCGGTGGTGGTGACAGCTGCTGAAGGAGCGGTGTTGGTAACAGCTGCTGCAGGACGGGTAGTGGTGACAGCTGCTGCAGGGGCGGTGGTGGTACCAGCTGCTGCTGGGGCGGTAGTGGTGACAGCTGCTGCAGGGGCGGTGGTGGTACCAGCTGCTGCAGGGGCGGTAGTGGTGACAGCTGCTGAAGGAGAGGTGGTGGTAACAGCTGCTGCAGGGGCGGTAGTGGTGACAGCTGCTGCAGGGGCGGTAGTGGTGACAGCTGCTGCAAGACGGGTGTTGGTACCAGCTACTGCAGGCGCAGTGGTGGTACCAGCTACTGCAGGCGCAGTGGTGGTGACAGCTGCTGCAGGGGCGGTAGTGGTGAGCTGCTGCAGGTGTGGTAGTGGTGGTGACAGCTGCTGCAGGTGTGGTGGTAGTGACAGCTGCTGCAGGTGAGGTGGTGGTGACAGCTGCTGCAGGACAGGGTGGTGGTGACAGCTGCTGAAGGACTGGTGGTGGTACCAGCTGGTGCAGGGGCGGTGGTGGTGACAGAGGCTATAGGGGCGGTTGTGGTGACAGCTGCTGATGGGGGGGTCGTGGTGACAGCTGCTGATGGGGGGGTCGTGGTGACAGCTGCTGCAGGACGGGTGGTGATGAAACATGCTACAGGGGTGGTTGTGGTGACAGCTGCTGCAGGGCGGGTGGTGGTGACAGCTGCTATAGGAGCGGTGGTGGTGACAGCTGCTGAAGGAGCGGTGGTGGTGACAGCTGCTGCAGGGCGGGTGGTGGTGACAGCTGCTGAAGGAGCGGTGGTGGTGACAGCTGCTGAAGGGGCGGTGGTGGTACCAGCTGCTGCAGGGGAGGTGGTGCAACCAGCTGCTGCAGGGGCGGTAGTGGTGGCATCTGCTGCAGGACTGGTGGTTGTACCAGCTGCTGCAGGGGCGGTGGTGGTACCAGCTGCTGCTGGGGGGGTCGTGGTGACAGCTGCTGAAGGAGCGGTGTTGGTAACAGCTGCTGCAGGAGTGGTGGTGGTGACAGCTGCTGCAGGACGGGTGGTGGTGACAGCTGCTGCAGGTGCGGTAGTGGTGACAGCTGCTGCAGGTGCGGTGGTGACAGCTGCTGCAGGACGGGTGGTGGTACCAGCTGCTGCAGGACGGGTGGTGGTACCAGCTGCTGCAGGAGCGGTGGTGGTGACAGCTGCTGAAGGAGCGGTGTTGTAACAGCTGTAACAGCTGCTGCAGGAGTGGTGGTGACAGCTGCTGCAGGTGCGGTGGTAGTGACAGCTGCTGCAGCTGCTGCAGGAGCGGTGGGTGGTGGTGGTACCAGCTGCTGCAGGACGGGTGGTGGTACCAGCTGCTGCAGGAGCGGTGGTGGTGACAGCTGCTGCAGGGGCGGTGGTGGTACCAGCTGCTGCAGGACGGGTGGTGGTACCAGCTGCTGCAGGAGCGGTGGTGGTGACAGCTGCTGCAGGGGCGGTGGTAGTGACAGCTGCTGCAGGGGTGGTAGTGGTAGTGACAGCTGCTGCAGGTGCGGTGGTAGTGACAGCTGCTGCAGGTGTGGTGGTGGTGACAGCTGCTGCAGGACTGGTGGTGGTACCAGCTACTGCAGGCGCAGTGGTGGTGACTGCTGCTGCAGGACTGGTGGTGGTACCAGCTGGTGCAGGGGCGGTAGTGGTGAGAGCTGCTGGAAATTTACAAACGTGAGAAGTATTTTTAAACCCTTCAATACACAACAAGTTTGCATTTCCTGCTGTACAGGAAGTGTACTGCAACAACGGGGGTATGAAATTAACATCTATAGGCTGATAAAGACATAACCCTTTTTTCTAGCTCTAGTTTTAGAATGTGGCTGTGCATCCCCTCATGAGATATATAACGTTTTTATCCTAATGAAAGGTTAACCACTAAGGAACACACAGAAACACAAACACAGTGTATTACCTGCTAGCAGGAGGAGAATCATCAGAGGCTTCATATCCATGTCCTTATAGGTCTCTGTTGAGGTGAACCACACAACATCAATCATACATGAACCCCGTTAGATCTTCCGTTAACCGCTGTTGAAGGATGATGTCATTGACCAACATTAATTAGATATTAGTCCATATTACAAAATCATATGATGTTCATTGATATTCAAACAGCAGTCCTATAATACCTTCATTTGTATTAACAGTGTGTCACGGTTTTCTTGCGGTGAAGGAGAGTCGGACCAAAATGCACCGTGGTAATTTTGATATATTTAATAACCGAATAA
>NW_027040466.1:5000-12156 GCF_034236695.1 Oncorhynchus nerka
TATCAGACTGATGAAACAGCAGCACAACACCGCCTGCACCCCTGAGGGACACCGCCTGCCAGAAAGATGTTTCAGAGAGAACAGAGAGGAGAAGACCAACGTCCTTACACCCTGGAGGATAGAGAACAGAGAGGGAGAAGACCACCAGTCCTTACACCTTGAGGATAGAGAACAGAGAGGGAGAAGACCACCGTCCTTTACACCCTGAGGACACCGCCTGCCAGAAAGATGTTTCAGTAGAGAACAGAGAGGGAGAAGACCACCGCCTTACACCCTGAGACACCGCCTGCCAGAAAGACGTTTCAGTAGAGAACAGAGAGGAGAAGACCACTGCCCTTACACTTATGGAGGACACCGCCTGCCAGAAAGACGTTTGGTAGAGAACAGAGGAGGGAGAAGACCACCGGCCTACACCCTGAGGATAGAGTCAGAGGAGAGGAGAAGACCACCGTCCTTTACACCTTCTGAGGACAATCGCCTGCCAGAAAGATGTTGGCAGTAGAGAACAGAGAGGAGAAGACCACTGTCCTTTACACACTGAGGATAGAGAACAGAGAGGGAGAAGACCACTGTCCTTTACACCCTGAGGATAGAGAACAGAGAGGGAGAAGACCACTGTCCTTTACACCCTGAGGATAGAGAACAGAGAGGGAGAAGAGAGGAGAAGACCACCGCCTCTTACCCTGAGGATAGAGAACAGAGAGGGAGAAGACCACTATCCTTTACACCCTGAGGATAGAGAACAGAGGAGAAGACCACTGTCCTTTACACCCTGAGGATAGAGAACAGAGAGGAGAAGACCACTGTCCTTACACCCTGAGGATAGAGAACAGAGAGGAGAAGACCACTGTCCTTTACACCCTGAGGATAGAGAACAGAGAGGGAGAAGACCACTGTCCTTTACACCCTGGGAGGATAGAGAACAGAGAGGGAGAAGACCACTGTCCTTTACACCCTGAGGATAGAGAACAGAGAGGGAGAAGAGAGGGAGAAGACCACCGTCCTTTACACCCTGAGGATAGAGAACAGAGAGGGAGAAGACCACCGTCCTTTACACCCTGAGGATAGAGAACAGAGAGGGAGAAGACCACTGTCCTTTACACCCTGAGGATAGAGAACAGAGAGGGAGAAGAGAGGGAGAAGAGAGGGAGAAGAGAGGGAGAACAGAGGGAGAAGAGAGGGAGAAGAGAGGGAGAAGAGAGGGGGATAAATGAAAGAAGAAAGAAGAAGTGGGCTATATCCGCCCAGTAATATGCAGCACAAATCACACTGGCACGGAGAGAGAGATGGTTGTTCTCAGCTGAGAGGCGCTCAAAATGATTTACCCTGGAGATGGGTCCAGATCAGTATTGGTCACACACCCACCGTGTGTGTGTGTGTGTCTCAGTGTGTGTGTCTGTGTGGCCTCCTTTCAGGGCTTGTTGTCTTTCTCTATTCTCTCTCTCATCTCTCTCTCTCTCTCTCTCTCTCTCTCTCTCTGTCTGTCTATTCTCTCTCTCGTTCTGTCTATTCTCTCTCATCTCTCTCTCTCTCATCCCTCTATTCTCTCTCTCTCTCTCTCTCTCCCTCACCTCTCTGTCTCTCTCCTTTCCTCTGTCTCTCCTCCTGTCTCCCTCACTGTCTCCTTTCTCTCCTTCTCTTTCTCTGCCTCTCTCTCTCTCTCAATTCAATTCAGTAGACTTTATTGACATGGAGAGTTCAATTACATTGTCTACATAAAACACCAATGGTGGGACCAACATCAATAAGACATCAATAATAATAGTAGTGGTGGACATGGGATTACCATTAACAGCAACTACAATATTAATCAGAACATCAATAATAATAGTAGTAGGGACATGGGATTACTATTAACAGCAACTACAATATTAATGACAACATCAATAATAATAGTAGTATTGGACATGGGATTACCATTAACAGCAACCATCAATAATAATAGTAGTAGTGGACATGGGATTACCATTAACAGCAAACTAAATATTAATCAGAACATCAGCAGTAGGACATGTGATTACCATTAACAGCAACTACAATATTAATCAGAACACTAATAATAATAGTAGTAGTGATTATGGGATTATTAAATAGCAACTACAACTATTAATGAGAACCCCAATAATAATAGTAGTATTGGACATGGGATTACCATTAATTAGCAACTACAACTACAATATTAATGAGAACATCAATAATAATAGTAGTATTGGACATGGGATTACCATTAACAGCAACTACAATATTAATGAGAACATCAATAATAATAGTAGTAGTGGACATGGGATTACCATTAACAGCAACTACAATATTAATGAGAACATCAATAATAATAGTAGTATTGGACATGGGATTACCATTAACAGCAACTACAACTACAATATTAATGAGAACATCAATAATAATAGTAGTATTGGACATGGGATTACCATTAACAGCAACTACAATATTAATCAGAACATCAATAATAATAGTAGTAGTGGACATGGGATTACCATTAACAGCAACTACAATATTAATGAGAACATCAATAATAATAGTAGTATTGGACATGGGATTACCATTAACAGCAACTACAACAACAATATTAATGAGAACATCAATAATAATAGTAGTATTGGACATGGGATTACCATTAACAGCAACTACAATATTAATGAGAACATCAATAATAATAGTAGTAGTGGACATGGGATTACCATTAACAGCAACTACAACTACAATATTAATGAGAACATCAATAATAATAGTAGTAGTGGACATGTTACCATTAACAGCAACTACAACTACAATATGAATGAGAACATCAATAATAATAGTAGTATTGGACATGGGATTACCATTAACAGCAACTACAACTACAATATGAATGAGAACATCAATAATAATAGTAGTAGTGGACATGGGATTACCATTAACAGCAACTACAATATTAATGAGAACATCAATAATAATAGTAGTATTGGACATGGGATTACCATTAACAGCAACTACAATATTAATGAGAACATCAATAATAATAGTAGTAGTGGACATGGGATTACCATTAACAGCAACTACAATATTAATGAGAACATCAACAATAATAGTAGTAGTGACATGGGATTACTGATTAAATCAATATTAATGAGAACATCAATAATAATAGTAGTAGGGACATGGGATTACCATTAACAGCAATATTAATGAGCATCAATAATAGTAGTAGTGGACATGGGATTACCATTAACAGCAATATTAATGAGAACATCAATAATAATAGTAGTAGTGGACATGGGATTACCATTAACAGCAACTACAATATTAATGAGAACATCAATAATAATAGTAGTAGTGGACATGGGATTACCATTAACAACAATATTAATGAGAACAACAATACATTAAACCAATAGTAGTGGACCAGTGTCAACATGGGAAGACACATGACCTGGTATGACCTGGTAGTGGACCAGTGTCAACATGGGAAGACACATGACCTGGTAGTGGACCAGTGTCAACATGGGAAGACACATGACCTGGTAGTGGACCAGTGTCAACATGGGAAGACACATGACCTGCAGTGACCAGTGTCAACATGGGAAGACACATGACCTGGTATGACCTGGTATGAAAGACAAAACAAAACTACATGGGAAATATTATCGACATTACATTGCATTCTTCACTGGCTGTCCCTCAGGTTGTGGCAGGAGGACACATATTTGGCTGCCATTTTGGATTTCACCCAATAAATATTAGATATGTTCTTCTTACTTCTCATATATGTACTGAATGATCATTTTGTGAAAGAAAGAATCTTTATTTCTGAATGTTTGTCACAGTGTAATAGGAAATAGCAGCTCTGTCTCCTCTACTCTTCCCCCGTCAGGCAGAGTGAGCTCAGCTTGTCCTCTCTGGTCTCTATAGTCAGATTGATCACTGAGTCTGTACCTAGTCTGTGTTTTTCAGTTTTCTATCAGTCACTTGGTCAGATAGTCAGTTACAGTGGTCAGAGTAGTCCTCTGGGTCCACCATGTACTGTCTGTTTAGAGACAAATAGTCTAAGCCACCATGTACTGTCTCATAGAGACAAACAGTCATTGAATGGTGTTCTTTCCAAAAGGTACATATTTTTTATTTTAGCTTTGTGATGATTTGTTACGATTTGAGTGATGTCCTGGAGGCTCTATGGTTACATATTTAATAGAATTGAGCCCGGACCAGCTTGATGAGTGCTGTCCTGAGTGCTCATGGTTATTTGGGTTGAACTGAGCCTCAGAAACCAGCCAGATGAGCAAGCCAACCTGAGTTCTGCGGGGTTGGCTTGGTTGGTGGAACTGGTTTCCCTTCAGAACCAGCTGGCTGAAAGCTGTCCTGAGGCTCTATGGGGCGTTTGGTTAGGACTGAGCCTCAGTACCAGCTGGCTGAGGCCGTCCTGAGGCTCTATGGGTTTGGGTTAGAACTGAGCCTCAGAACCAGCTGGCTGAGTGCTGTCCTGAGGCTCTATGGGGTTGGTTTAAGTTAGGAACTGAGCCTCAGAACCAGCTGGGCTGAGTGCTGTCCTGAGGCTCTCTATGGGGGTTGGTTTGGGAACTGAGCCTCAGAACCAGCTGGCTGAGTGCTGTCCTGAGGCTCTATGGGGTTGGTTTGGGTTAGGAACTGAGCCTCAGAACCAGCTGGCTGAGTGCTGTCCTGGAGGCTCTATGGGGGTTGGTTTGGGTTGGTGGAACTGAGCCTCAGAACCAGCTGGCTGAGTGCTGTCCTGTCCTGAGCCTGGCTGGCCGAGTGCTCCTGAGGCTCTAGGGGTTGGTTTGGGTTAGGAACTGAGCCTCAGAACCAGCTGATGGAGTGCTGTCCTGAGGCTCTATGGGGTTGGTTTGGGTTAGACCTGAGCTCAGAACTGGGATGAGTGCTCCTGAGGCTGGGGTGGTTTGGGTTAGAACTGAGCCTCAGAACCAGCTGGCTGAGTGCTGTCCTGAGGCTCTATAGGTTGGTTTGGGTTAGGAGAACTGAGCCTCAGAACCAGCTGGCTGAGTGCTGTCCTGAGGCTCTATAGGGTTGGTTTGGGTTAGTGAACTGAGCCTCAGAACCAGCTGGCTGAGTGCTGTCCTGAGGCTCTATGGGGTTGGTTTGGTTGAACTGAGCCTCAGAACCAGCTGGCTGAGTGCTGTCCTGAGGCTCTATGGGGTTGGTTTGGGTTAGGAACTGAGCCTCAGAACCAGCTGGAGTGATGTCCTGGAGGCTCTATGGGTTGGTTTGGGTTAGAACTGAGCCTCAGAACCAGCTGGATGAGTGGCTGTCCTGAGGCTCTGATGGGGTTGGTGGTTAGAACTGAGCCTCAGAACCCATGGGAGGCCGAGGCTGGGGTTGGTTTGGGAACTGAGCTCTCAGAACCAGCTGAGGCTGTCCTGAGGGGTTGGCTTGGCCAGGAACTGAGCCCAGAACCAGCTGGCCGAGTGCTGTCCTGAGGCTCTATGGGGTTGGTTGGGGTTAGGAACTGAGCCTCAGAACCAGCTGGCTGGAGTGCTGTCCTGGAGGCTCTATGGGGTTGGTTTGGGTTAGAACTGAGCCTCAGAACCAGCTGGCTGAGTGCTGTCCTGAGGCTCTATGGGGTTGGTTTGTTTAGACCTGAGCTCAGAACCAGCTGGCTGAGGGCTGTCCTGGAGGCCTATGTTGGTTTGGGCTGAACTGAGCCCTTGCGCAGAACCCTGGCTGAGGTTGGAGGGCTTGGTTTGGGCCAGGATCGAGGCTGGCTGAGGGCTGTTCTGGAGGCTCTGCGGGGTTGGTTTGGGTTTGAACTGAGCCTGTGAACCAGCTGGAGTGAGGGCTGTCCTAAGGCTCTATGGGGTTGGTCGGTTGGAACTGAGCCTCAGAACCAGCTGGCTGAGGGCTGTCCTGAGCTCTATGGGTTGGTTTTGGGTTAGGATCTGAGCCTCAGAACCAGCTGGCTGAGGGCTGTCCTGAGGCTCTGCGGGTTGGTTTAAGTTTAGACCTGACCAGAACCAGCTGGCTGAGGCCTGTCCTGGAGGAGTGCCTCATGGGTTGGTTTAGAACCAGCTGGCTGAGGGGCTGTCCTGAGGCTCTCAGAAAACCAGCTGGCTGAGGCTGTCCTGGAGGCTCTGGGGGTTGTTTGGGTTGAGGACCTGAGCCCAGAACCAGCTGGCTGGAGGGCTGGGTCCTGAGGCCTCTATGGGGTTGGTTTGATTTAGACCTGAGCCTCAGAACCAGCTGGCTGAGGCTGTCCTGAGGCTCTATGGGGTTGGTTTGGGTTGAACTGAGCCTCAGAACCAGCTGGCTGAGGGCTGTCCTGAGGCTCTATGGGTTGGTTTGGGTTTGAACTGAGCCTTGAGGGGCCGTCCTACCCTGGGGTTGGTTTGGCTTCAGGAACTGAGCCTCAGAACCAGCTGGAGGGCCGTCCTGAGGGCCTATGGGGTTGGTTTGCCAGGAACTGAGCCTGAACCAGCCAGCTGAGGGCTGTCCTGAGGCCTGCGGGGGGTTGGCTTGGGCCAGACCTGAGCCTCAGAACCAGCTGGCTGAGGGCTGTCCTGAGGCTCTATGGGGTTGGTTTGGGTTAGGACCGAGCCTCAGAACCAGCTGGCTGAGGGCTGTCCTGAGGTCGTCCATGGGGCTGGTTTGGGTTAGGAACTGAGCCTCAGAACCAGCCGGCTGAGTGGGCTGTCCTGAGGCTCTATGGGGTTGGTTTGGTTTAGGATCTGAGCCTCAGAACCAGCTGGCTGAGGGCTGTCCTGAGGCTCTATGGGGTTGGTTTGGGTTTAGAACTGAGCCTCAGAACCAGCTGGCTGAGGGCTGTCCTGAGGCTCTATGGGGTTGGTTTGGGTTAGGAACTGAGCCTCAGAACCAGCTGGCTGAGGGCTGTCCTGAGGCTCTATGGGGTTGGTTTGGGCTGAGAACTGAGCCTCAGAACCAGCTGGCTGAGGGCTGTCCTGAGGCTCTATGGGGTTGGTTTGGGTTTAGGAACTGAGCCTCAGAACCAGCTGGCTGAGGGCTGTCCTGAGGCTCTATGGGGTTGGTTTGGGTTAGTGACCTGAGCCTCAGAACCAGCTGGCTGAGGGCTGTCCTGAGGCTCTATGGGGTTGGTTTGGGTTGATGACCTGAGCCTCAGAACCAGCTGGCTGAGGGCTGTCCTGAGGCTCTATGGGGTTGGTTTGGGTTG